>NW_020447207.1:160066-186047 GCF_003343035.1 Apteryx rowi | reverse complement strand
GAGTCAAAGCCCAGGTGCAGCACCACACTGGCACAGGCCCAGCTACATGGCTATGGGTCACCATGCCCTGTTGATGCTCCTTTTCCCACGGAACGGTCTGGCTAGCTTCCATTGCCTATCTCCTCGACATTCTTCCGCACTTTCCCATACACAAGGTCAATGCTAGTTCTTGAGCTGCTTTGGGATAGCTGGAGGTTAACACTTACATGTAGTTTGCTGGGTATTTTTGAACTGGCTCCACAGGCTCAAGACAGTTGGTTTGAACTATCAATAAATAGACGTTGAGTCAGGATGAGTAAATGAAAGCATTAAGTGCATCTCTCTATATTTTTTAAATTATCATCAATTTTATATTTGATTTGCTTCCAAGAGTATTGTATACAAAGTACTAAGCAGTTCTAAAACTAGTGTAACATTTGTAATATGTTGATAAGATCATGTAGAAAACAGGTTATCGAGATCACTCTATACTAAGACACTTTGGGGCCACTACATACCTTTTTTGTTGTTTTTTTTCAGAGAAGAGCACACAATGAAGCTTCTAGAAGCTACACACAGGTAGGATGAATAAATTTGATAACAAATTAAGGGCTAGGAATCCATTATCATTTGTATATTATGTCTGTCTGTGAGGTTTAAAAATAAAATTGTCTTCTAATTTGTTGTGTTGGATCCTCAGAGCTTAAATCTATTCTCAACCTCTAAGCTTTACACAAAGTAATTGAGGGAGAGAGTCTGTGCTCTATCATCTTACTGCTTGCTGGCTAGAATAACTGTGCATATAAGGAAGATGATCTTTTTCCTGACTGTTAAAATCACAAAAAATATTTTTCTTTTTGAGAAAATAGAGAAAATAGAAGAGGAATTGTGATTTAGAAATTTGCACCTGACAGCAAGGTCAGCTGTTCTGAGCCGAGTTAGAGTTTAACACAGCAGACAAGACAGAGCTTGCTGCATTCTCAGATCTGCTACATGGGCAGATAAGGTAAAGGGAACTGAACTTTTACTGCCTCTCTGCTTTGCCTTGTTCTTTGACACTGGTAACTAAAATCAGTGTCAATGAAAACATTCATATGTGGAGAAAGCCATGAAATCCTTTGAGGTACCATTACCCTTGAGGCACCTGAACTCTCTGTGGTTCAAGAGTCACAGATTTTATTTGTGTGTTGAATGGCTTTAGCTGTTTTATGGCAGATATCCATTCTTATCCACCCCTGCTTCTTGTCTTATTTTTCTGTGCAGGTTTTTTGCTGACTACCCTCGATGCAATTTTATCACAAAATAATGGCAGTGGAAGAAGACTGCTTTGAAAACCTCAGTCAAGTGAACATTGAGACAGATATTCCTTTCAATCATTCTGATTTCTCTGACAGGATTTGAAAATTTTGTATTTTAGCCCCTGCTTTGCCTTCCCTTCACCTTTTGGGTAGGAAGAAGATGTATGTGTGTATTTCTTTAAGTATGGGCACGCAGTATGAACTAATAGGATTGTTCAACATTGAATGTAGGTTTTGAAGGAGGGACCAGAACTGAAGTTTTGGCATTTCCGAAAGAGCAGCAATGTTTATTCTCCATGGCTAGACTTTCTCAGTCCAGAATCCTCAGAGCAGGGCAGCTTCAAATATCGTACATGCTTCTCAGAAGGGTTTAAGGCACTGTCTTAGGAGATAGGCAATAAGATTAGATTCTCCTTTGGCCCTTTGAATTTGGTGTCTTTGGTGAGCAGACTAGAAGGTCATTGCATAAAAAAAGAGGGTGGCAAGCTCAGTTCTACTTTTAACTTCTCTGAAGAAAACATAATCTACTGGAATTGGACTCTTATAGGGGTCACAGACAGTGAAGCATCTGGATTGAAGAGGCTGATGGGGATAAATGCCAATGTTGCTTAATCCTGACAATATTAAAACAGTCTGATTTGCACTGAAACAGAAAGATTGGTTTGCTTTTTGGTCTTGGAATTTAGATTACAGGACAGGTGTTTATACATATTAATTCCTAAATTTGTGTTCCACCTTTGGTCACTTAAATCTTTTTAAGAACCTGTTGCATACTCTTTTTCATGCATAGGGAACCATGAAAAGTATCATAAATTTCACTGTTCTTGCACTGCTCTCTTGCACTGCTCAAAGCTGAAAGCAACAAAGCTTGTGTCAAGTATCAGTTCAGATACTGTGATTCTGGGACCACATAACTTCATAATTTAGTACCTCTGTGAATTATAAAATTATCTTAGTGGAATTAAAATACATCCCTCTAATGGATTTGTTCATTGATGCTGGAAAAGCATTATGCCTGAAATAATTGAATTCAGGCTGAAACAAGGGCTGATTTCACTAACTAATGCAGAGGCTGAAGGAAATTATGTTGGCCCTCCATTGACCCCTTATTAAAATAGTAGTGATGAACCTTCATCTTATTGTTCATTTGTTTTTTTACTAATGTGATTGGCCTTGAAGCTGGAACTGCCCTTTTGAGCACTTAATGTTTGAAAATCATGCTTATGATGTCTTTTATATTTCTAAAGAATCTGAAGTGGAACATCCACATCATTTACATTTTCAGAAAATAGTGTAGTGTTATCTCTATCAATAAACTCATTTTTTATCAGCTGCGTTATGAATAATTTTCACTAARCAGACTTTTTTATCTGGTTAAATTTTCTGCAAGTGCAGGAGTTTAAGTTAGAAGCAAAAATGTCAGTTGTTTTAGAAACTGTAAGATGTATAGCTTGAAGTAGAAATGTAATGGTGTTTCGCTGTCAGATGTGTTATTATTAATTCAACTCAGATATTACTTCTACTAGCAGTCCTGAAGCAACTAAATTCCTTTACACCTGCGATATGAATTCCATCAAATTGTAAGAAGCTGAGAGGTGGGGTATATGGGAAAGGACAGCTGTTTTCATCTTGTTCGGGAAACTGCTTGGCAGGATCTCATGGAAACTGCCATGGAAAGGAGAGGGGCTCAGGACACCTAGCTAATACTCACAGCACGTGAACAGTCCACTCCAGTGTGCAGAAAGTCAGGAAAACATGGCAGAAGTTCATAAGCTTGGACACAAAAAAGAAGTATGGAAGGTGAAAAGGCAGATAGGCCACTCAGAGGAATATAGAGACATTGTCCAAGAGTGCAGGAGTAGAACTGGGAGAACTAAATCTCAGATGGAGCTGAAACTAGTAAAGGATGTGAAGGTCAACAAGAAGAACTTCTGTAGGTACATTGGTAGCAAATGAAAGACTGAGGAAAATGTGAGCTTACTGCATAATGTGGCATGGGACCTAGTGACAGAGGACATGGAGAAAGCTGAGATACTTAATGCTATTTGTTTCCATTTTCACTGGTAAGGTCTGCCTTCAGGCCACTTAGCTCCCTGATCAGACTCCTAGCAGAGTCTGTGGGAGTGAGGCAGTATCCAGAGGAGAGGAGGATTAAGTTACAGAGTGTGGAGGAATGGTTAAGCGAGAGAAGGCATGATCTGATTGGGATGAGCAATCCCGTCTTCATGGTAAGGGAGGGAATCTAGGCCAAGGCAAGTGATCCTTGAAGCGGCCTTGAGCACTACAAAAGAAGGTATTCACAAAACTGGTAAACAAGTCTRGACGGAACTAGGTTCCATAAATGTCGACRGACCCCTCCGCGTGGRCAGCAACCTTGCACCAATCATACATCCGCTTTATGCGCGTGGACAGAAACTGTAAGCCAATCATATAGCTATCGCTAGCACATGCTTATTGCCTGTCTATATATACTCTGTAAAAGCTTGAATAAGAGGAGAACGATCATACTCATATTGAGACTCCGTCGTTACTCCGGGCCCGCCTCCCACTCCGGCATCCTCCGACAACGGAGGACTTAACCCACTGGAACATTCACAAGTCCATGGGACCAGTCAGGCCGCATCCAAGGGTGCTGAGGGAGTTGGCCAGTGTCACTGTGAGGCTATTCTTCATTATCTTTGAAATGATGACATTTCAGTTGGGGGCCATTGGGGAAGTTTCCAGGTTCTTTTATCCCCCTTTTCCCTCTGTTTTGCCAACTACCTTTACTCTTCCCTTTTCCTAGCCTTGGTCCTTTCCCTAAACACATATAACAGAGTAACTTTCATATATTCCTACAATGCCTTTAAATATCCCTTAAGAAATTTTACACAATCCCCAAATGTCCTCTGCCTGTATTCCTCGATACAGGACAACTGCCTTCAGTCCAGTTGTGATAACTGTTTTCAATCCTGAAGGCATTTGGGGAGAGGAGTATCTTTCACTTATTGATCTTTATGGGATTCTCACTGGGAATTGTTCTCATTTGATAGATGTAGGAGTAGCTAATTCAGTGTGCTTTGTCTTCACTGATTAAATTATTAGTGTTCCTTTGCCTGTCATTGCATGTAATGCTCCTTGTTTGTTTTTTTTTTTTTTTTTTTTTTGCATTCACTTAGATTAGACTTTAATTTCTGGCATAGTGATTTTTCTGCCCTTCTCTTGGAAAAAGATGGTACTTATAATATCTGATGAAATCACAGAAATGGCATATGTAAGTTGGTAGCCGTTCATATGCTGGGAACCACTCCATGTACAAAGGCTATGCAACAAAACACAGTATTGGGGTCTAGCTAGGCCTCCCTTCCAAGTGGGTAGGATATCTGTGCAATGCCATGTGATCTCATGGCATTAGGTCGCCACCTAAAAGTAGAATCACAGAATGGTTGAGGTTGGAAGGGACCTCTGGAGATCATCTAGTCCAACCCCCCTGCTCAAGCAGGATCATCTCGAGCACGGGCAAAAGACCATATCCAGGCAGCTTTGGAATATCTCCAAGGAAGGAGACTCCACAACCTCTCCGGGCAACCTGTTCCTTTGCTCAGGCACCCTCACAGTAAAAAAGTTGTTCCTCTTGTTCAGRTGGAACTTTCTGTGCTTCAGGTTGTGCCCGTTGCCTCTCGTCCTATTGCTGGGCACCACTGAAAAGAGTCTGGCCACATCCTTTTTATACCCTCCTTTCAGATACTTATACACATTGATAAGATCCCCCCTCAGCCTTCTCTTCTCCAGCTCAGCCTTTTCTCATGTGACAGATGCTCGAATCCCTTCATCCCCTCAGCAGCCCTCCACTGCACTTGCTCCAGTAGCTCCATGTCTCCTTTGCACTGGGGAGCCCGGAACTGGACACAGTTCTCCAGGTGCAGCCTCACCAGGGCTGAGGAGAGGGGGAGGATCACCTCCCTCAACTTGATGGCAATGCTCTTCCTAATGCAGCTCCCCAGGATACCACTGGCCTTCTTGGCCACAAGGGCACATTGCTGGCTCATGGTCAGCTTGCTGTCCACCAGGACTCCCCCAGGTCCTTCTCCGCAGAGCTGCTTTCCAGTAAGTCAGCTGCCAGCCTGTGCTGGTTCATGGTGTTATTCCTCCCTAGGTGCAGGACTTTGCGCCTCCCTTGGTTGAACTTCATGAGGTTCCTCTCTGCCCASCTCTCCAGCCTGTCCAGGTCCCTCTGAATGGCAGCACAACCTTCTGGTGTAGCAGCCACTCCTCCCGGTTTTGTATCATCAGCAAACTTGCTGAAGGTGCACTCTGCCCCTTCATCCAGGTCACTGATGAAGAAGTTGAACAAGACTGGACCAAGCATTAACTCCATGGGGACACCACTATCTACAGGCCTCCAACTAGACTTTGTGCAGCTGATCACAACCCTCTGAGCTCTACCATCAGCCTGTTGTCAATCTGAATGTGAATAGCCGCAATCAAACTGCAAGTAGGCCTGATCTTTCTGTTGGGTTATTTCCAGTTTGGTGACAACCCTAGACAACGATACCCTGGCCATTCTTATTCATGCTCTGTTGTGCAATACAGATAACACCTTGAAATTCGTAGGTGAGGTTTAACATGCTCAAATACTGTTTTCTCTGATTCAGCAAATATCATTTGGCCAGTCAAATGAAATCTCGTTATATACTGAGAATATCTGATTTGAACAACAAAAAGCCTCTCTGATTTTATATTTCTGTTCCATGTTTATCTTTGCTATCCACAGTGAATATTGAACTGACAAGAATAACCGATTTTCCTTAACATTAAGCAGTTAAATGCATGATCTCTTTCATCTTATAATATTGTATAGCTTTCCTGGGATATTGTGATAGTTGGGGAAGGGGAGAGGAAGCAGCATATAGAAAACTCATTTTTGCACCAATGAACACACAGCTTTATTTCAAGAAAGAAATTTCTGGAGCTGAATTGATTTAATAGATAAATGTTTTTAAATGTAAGAACAAAAGCTGTTTTGAATTCAGGGCAATCTGATATATTTCATAAGACTATGATTTACTTTTGATCAGTCTGGAGCACCTTGATGATGACTTCCTGAAAGAGGTGATTGGGGAACCGAAGAGGGGAGATGCTCTGCTGGACCTGATACTTGCAAACAAGGAGGAACTCAGTGCATGTGTGAAGGCTGGGAACAGCCTTGGCTGCAACAATGGTGGAGTTCAGGATCCTGCAAGGAGGGAACAAGACAAAAAGAAGGATCACAACCCTAGACTTCAGGAAAGAACCCCTTGGTCTCTTCAGTGATCTGCTTGGAAGAATTCCAGAGATTCTGGAAAAGATGGGATATAGTCTTGGAGAGAAGAGAGGACCTGGCTGATTTCAAGAATCACCTGCTCCAAGCTCACAAAAGAATCTGTCCTGATGAACAGAAAATCGAGCAAAGGTGTCAGGGGGCCTGCATGGATGAACAAGGAGTTCCTGACTAAACTCAAACATCAGAAAGAAGCACACAAGAGGTTTAGGAAAGGACAGATTACAAAGCAAACATGCAGGAATGGGGTTAAGAAACCAAAGCCCATCCAGAGTTTAATCTGGAGAAGGATGTGAAGGGTGACAAGAAAAGCTCTACAAGTATATGAGAAGAGAAAGGAAGGCTAGGGAAAATTTGGACCAAACTGGACATACATCAGTCCATAGGACCTGATGGGATGCACTCATGAGTGCTGCGAGAGCTGGCCAGTCTTAGTGCACAGTCACTCCTGAATATCTTTGAAAGGTCATAGCAATTGTGGAAGGCTTCCTGAGGACTGGAAAAGAGCAGATGTCACTCCTATCTTCAAGAAGGGCAAAAAGGAGAATATGAAACCACAAGCTGGTAAGCTTCACCTCAGTCCCTGGAAAGGTGATGGAGCAAATCATCCTGGAAACCATTTCCAAGTATATGAAGGACAAACAGATGATTTGGAGTTGTCAGTATGGATTTACAAAGGGAAAATCATGCCTAATCAACCTGATATCCTTCTATGATGAGATGACTGGCTTGGTGGATGGGGTGCAATGAGTAAATATTGTCTATCTTAACTATAGTAGGCCTTTCAGCACTGTCTCCCATAACACATCCATAGACAAGCTGATGAAGTATGGGCTAGATAAGTGGTTAGTGAGATAGACTGAAAACTGGCTGAACTGCCAAGCTCAAGGGGTGTGATCAAAAAGTTCAGGGGAGGCCAGTCACTAGTGGTGTCCGTTAGGGGTCGATACTGGGGCCAGTGCTGTTTAACATCTTTGTTAATGGCCTGGATGATCAGACAAAGTGCACCCTCAGCAAGTTTGCAGATGATACAAAAATGGAAGGAGCAGCTGCTGCACCAGGTGGTTGTGCAGCCATTCAGAGGCACCTGGACAGCCTGGAGAGATGGATCAACAGTATTCTCATGAATTTTCACTGTGAGGGTAGTCGAACACTGGAACAAGTTGCCTAAAGAGGCTGTGAAGTCTCCAACCTTGGAGATTCTCAAAACCTGACTGGGCTCAGCCCTTAGCCACCTGCTTGAGCTGGATAGTTGATCTCCAGAGGTGCCTTAAAACCTCAGTGATTCTGTGATTCTGTAATTGTTATTCATTTTATACTATCATGTCTTCTCAACTTGTGCCATGGGGGTTGCTGTAACATTTGTTCTGTGGATATGTGGCTTATAATGACATCATAATTAACAGTTTAAGTTGCTTGGGATTTCTATTTTTGTTCACCTGAAGGAGCATTTCAGATCAATTAAATTCCTACTGCTAATCCTATTTCTATAACAGAAGCAGCAGTCATAGGGAGAAGAATTAGCTGAAAAGCTTGAGATTGAAATTTTTCTGGAAAAATAGACTATTATATTTATTATTTAAATATATTTTAAATAAGAAGGATGAAAAACAGATGGTCAATTTAAATAATTCCAATTTGTCATCATTCTTATTTAAATGTGAGTCCATGTCTAAACAGGAGCAGCTGCTACTTAAAATTTAGAGTGAGGAAAAAGTAGCAGTGAGGAAAAAGCATCAGTTAAGATTTACAAGAATGATACAATACAGTAATAGCTTATTAAACTGTGAACTTTGTTGTGGAGGCCTCCACGTTGTAGATGCAGGGAAAGAGCTAATTAAGGGCTGTAAGAGCTAAAAAAACAAGTGGAAAGGCAGAAGATATATAAAGCAATGTGATGGATGTGCCTCATTAAAAGTGATAGACTGATTGTTCTAAATGAGCTCATAAGGAGGTTCTTGTCATACTCTGAGGAAACACAGCAAGCTGTGCTGTCACCTAAAGCAACATAATGTGTATTTTGAAGGAAGAAGGGCATTCAAAAACAGTCTCTTTGCCTTCTGTTGACTGTTCTCAGAACTCAAGCTCCCACAGCTATTTTCACTGAGCGTTTCACTAGTGGTTCATAAACAATAATACAACTTCATAGAACTGTCTCATCAGTGCAAAACTCAATTTTGACACAAAAAACAAGCCACACAATGACTTCTTGTAACTATCCAAATGTATAAAACTGAAGGTTTTTTTCTCTTTATGCATCTCTCTTTTTCTGGGGACTGTAGTGTAATTTACATTGTTATTCTTTCAATTGAAATTTTCATGAAGAAATCAGTAAAAAAAAGTATTTTAAAATAGTTAAACATATTCTGTGTTATCTGTTCAAATTATGTGCTATTCTGTATAGTAGAAATTCTGAGCATATATAAATGTGTATTATCTCTCTTCACTGTGCTAGTAATTAATAGTTTCCTGTGAGTAGCTGTGAGGTAGTGGGATAGAATACACATATATGGTCCTGCCTCTATAGTCTTTAAGCAATGTACTAATACTCAATATTCAGTGTACAATGATCTTTCTGAATGGTTTTAGAACTCTCCCATATTTTTAATTTCTAATTTAGAATTTTTTTGATGTGTGGATCCACTTTCATTTCAATTTTGACCACTGTGTCTTCTGCTCAAACTGCAAGTCCAGCTTACACCACAAGTATCAATGTAAGATCTCAGCTTGCTCTCTCCTGAGTACTGATTCATGTTGTGCAAGTACTGTGAAAGTTGTCTGTATCTTTTAATCTCTAATTACAAGGGATGGAGGAAAAGAACAAAGGGGTGGTTCTATTACGAATAAAGTGCAGGGCAATATGTAGATAATCCTTTTGCTTTCTGTATCTAAAAACAAGCAAACAAACAAACAAAACACAAAACTGATGAGTGATTGAACTGATTTATACTGTTCATGTGGATAGCCCTACAGTGTTTTCATGGAGCTCTGTAATGATGCAGTTCTTTTTGCATACATATTTTTTCACTTGTGTAATTGACTCTTCAGAATTTGTTTATAATATGAGAATTCTAAATTGACCTCTCTGAACTATTTGTTGAAATGAATATATATACAAGGAGTCGTGCAAGGGAAAAAAGAAGTTTAATCTGTTCTCGGAATCACACACCGTTTCAACTATAAGAAGAACTGGAGAGTGTCTCCTCTGCTTGAGCAGCTGCAAATGGAAAATGTGGATAGTGGCATCATAAATTACTGCAATAAATTGCTTAAAAGGCTTTTTTTTTTTTTTTGGAAATGGATTCTTCCCTTCTTGAGGTAGCATTGACAAACTTACTGTTATAAATCACACTACCTTGTATTGCTAGCGTTTATTGCATTTATTTACAGATCTGCCTGTCATGAAGCACTTGGCTTCTACAGGACAGTTTGCAAAAACTTTTTGTGAGAAATTGTAAGTCCTGCTAGGCATTAGAAAACTAGTAGTAGCTCAGATATGTCACCACTGTTTGTAATAATATGTCAATTAAAAATTATGTCTTCTTTGTCATTAGTGAAAATGTTAATCACCTGTGACTATAATGGTTGTTGACTATTGATTAGATTTGTCACACTTTTGATTACCAATTAACTTGTTTTCCTTTTTTTGGCCTGATATGTCTATTCAGACTTATGAAAATAGAAATTTACTGGGCAGAGGCTGTGTGCAATCTTTCTTTTCTATACTAAATAGTCCTACAGAACCCATATGCCTGTTAGGAGTGTCCTTTTTTTTAAATAGAAGTAATCATCCTTATGCATTAAAAATTTCTATTTTTAGTGGAACAGCCTTAGTAGTCAGAGGAAGCTTTGTCTGCTGGTTAATAGAATGAAAGGAGATTGTTAAAAAGCAAACTATCTTTTGTCTGGCAAAATTTACAGCAAGCCTCAAAGAAAGCACTTTTCTTCTAAAGGCTTTTCTTGTATTGCTTTTCCACAATTTTTATCCTCTATTTTTTTTCCCTGACTTAGACTGATAGGTTCTTAACAATTCTAACATATTTATCTTTTCTATGGCTGCTTTACAACTTCTTTCTGTCTTCAACATCAGAGAATATAAATATCTTCTTCTTTTTAAGGCAGTCTAAAATTTAAACAAAATCTACATCAGATGCAATCCACAGAAAGTGAATTTAATTTATGACTCCTACAAAGAGATCAAGGGAACTTTATCTGCTGCAATCTATATACTCTGCTCTAGTAACTAATAAATAAATAAACAAAAATTTAAGACTGTAGCTATAGAGACTGAAAACTTTTTTATCTTTGATAGGAGAAAAGTCTTGTAGCTATTTAAATAGGAAATCTTTGTTAAACACTAAAATCATACTGAGATTGAAAAAGGAACATCCTAATCGGGTTGCAGGGGATGAGGAGCTGTCTTCCAGCACTGATGAATAATTGCTTGGAGTTAACCTCTTCAGTTAGCACATCTTTGTGCAGGAGATTGTATGCCTCCCTACCTGGGAGGCTAACAAGGTCCAGTGAGGGTTCCTATTACCACTAACCTGTTTTCATCTATATCCCAGCTTAGACACAAGTGTTGTAATACTTGGTGTGTCTATTTCCACTCCCAGAGAATTTCCAAATACATGCTTAAACAGATGTTTGTTAATAATTAAATTTATAGCCCAGGTCTGCTCTTCACAAAAGATTAAGTGTTTTTATAGTATCTATTTATGGAAATTTTCAGACAGCCTGTGTTCCCTTTGCTAGATAGGAAGAAATTTGGGAATACTGTTAAGTTTATGAAAATGTCCAATTTAAACTGATGGTAACTCATAAACTAAACAATACTTCTGTTTTTATATTCACTTTAAATTCATTTAGTGGATTTTTATTATTCCCACTGCAGTTTCTGTACATAAAAAAGGTATTTTACCTCTTAAGTGAAAAATGTATGATCAGCTATTTAACTATGTCACTTTGACCAGAGCCACCATTAAGTGTGATTGTAGAAATTCATAATCAGCACAGCCCTCTGCAATTACAAAAACATTGGTAGGGTGGGAAGTATGGCAATTATATGAAATCAATAAATTTAGATTAAAATTGATAGGAGAAGAATAGTAGTGTATTTTACTATTTGAAACTTATCTTAAAAATTTTTCAAAATTTTCTCTTAAAAAATAATCTTGTTTAAGTGAACTCTCCTTTGCTTATCTTATTGCCGTCAAGTTCAGAATAGTTTGAATTGTACTTAAGCAATAAAATGGACGAAGGTTTAGAAAAATGTTCTGAAAATAGCTAATATGAGTTTTGAATCTGTGCAGGCTGATGCATGAATAACTAAGATGACACATTCAGCCCAAAACTATAAAATCTTAAACTTGGTTAACTGAATTCAGATTTTTTCAAAGCAAGTGTGACTCAGTAGGGAGTAAGTCAGTGGAATTATCATTAATTACACATGTTCTGCATCTGTCTCAAAGTTTCTACATTATCTGTTCTAGAAGTATTGAATAGATATCTGTCACCGGCCATTAGACCAGGTGTGGAAAGAATAAGCAAGAAGATTTGTAATTCAGAATTTTCAGGTTAATCTCAAAGTGACTCATTTTATAAAGCTGCAGGTTGCTTGTTTCTTCTCCTCTTAAGAATAGTTAAAGCAATAAGAGGAATGATGAAATAAGCATGAAACAGCAGTCCTACATGTTTAAAATTATTCATGATTCTTCATCCTGTTGTACTCCTACAAAATACCAGGAACAATTCAGTTGTTACTTAATTTGGATAATAATTTCACCAAGTAGTTATAGACTGACTTCCTGTAATTGCTGTTCTGATGTGAGACATTTACTTAATTTACAATTATTTGATAAAGTATGCAAGTGAGATCTCCATTCCTTTGACAAATAAAATACTTCCTAAAAGAAAATAATTCAGAATACTTCTCTGAGAAAATCTAGGATGTGAATGCCTATGGTCAGACAAAAAGTAATGAACTTGAAAGAAGTAGTGAAATATATTACAGAGCTAAAAATAGGTACAAATCTCAAACCATTTCTAGCTTTATAGATCTCTAACTGAAAAATATATATATTTGTTTTTAGGTTCTTCTTACCTTACTCTAACTTCTTAACACAAAACAGGCATCAGCAGAAAAATATTATATTTTTGATGTGTTATTCCTGTTGCCAGCAACATAACTTTTGATATGACTTATTCTGAAAGGACACACTTTCTCCTTTTTGAGCTGTCAGGAGTTCAAGAGTCTTTGGTTCCAGAGAGCAAAACACTCCCACACCAAAGCTCACTGAAATCAGAAGGAAGCAGTAGCATAAACTTTTGTCATTTTATGCCCATGTGTTTCCACAAGCCTGCATAAGGCTTGCAAAATTTGGATACAGGGGAAGTTCGGAAGAAAGATGAGTGCATTACCCTTCCTGCTGCCTCAGTTCTTTAATGCTGCCTCATTGGAGGAATGCTTTGAATATTGTGAAATACTTTGAAAGTGTCACAGCATAAGCCTAGTTCCGTAGATTAATTGTGGGAATCTTCTGATTAGGTAAACAAATAGAACTGTCAACAAAATGATGTCTGTTTGCAGTGGTTCTGGGAATGTTGTCCTAAGAACAAGCTGTGACAGGTTTGGTAGGAATTATTTGTGGACATAAAATAGTTCTTAAATGTCTTAAATGGCTTCTTAAAATGGTTCATTCCAGGTAAAAAAAGGAATTATCACTATAGATTTTGTATTTGAAATGTATAATTTACAGCATTTAAATAAAATGAAGTTTAAGATTAAGTCCAAGAGCAGTCCTTTGTTTATAACTCAGAATCACTTGAAGAGCTATATCTTATATAGGGAATAAATTGTTTTTAAGACCAAATTAACACAGCCAAATGCCCCTAGAAAGCATGATATCCCAAGTTTTGTACGGTACAATTGCTGAGGATCTTGCATCTCTTCTCAATGAGTTACAGCTGTTTCACCTTAGACAGATTCAGACAATTGGACACCAAAATAAAGATGATTTAGGATTTGGCTCCACAGTGAGGAGGGCCACAGATTTTTTTCACAGCCAAGGACAACCCATATAATCTACACTGTCTCTCAATTCCTTATCTCAGAAATGGCAACAGAGCTTCCCTATTTCCTTTGACAAAATTATTAATAAAGCTAAAAGCTTTGAAGCCAAAATCTATCAATAAGTTTGAGGAGTGGCACTATTGCCCCAAAGGAACTGTAAATATTGAGAGGAAAAAAAGAGAGAAGTTTGCATCAACTTGCACACAAATTATTAAAAAAGAGACAAAAAGGTAGTTTGGAAAGATTATCAAAAATAGTAAATTTAATGTAACAGTTATAACAAAATAGTGTAGTTTGATAAATGGGTTTTACCTGTTTCCAATATTGACAATTTAAAATTTATCTACTTCTCACTGATCATCATGGAATATGAAATGGGCAGATTTACCCTGCCCTTTTTTAACATATATTCCTTCAACAGCACGCTTTTGTCATTACAGGAAAATTTGAACTCTCATTTTTGATATTTCTCTGTCTTCATTTAGTACCATGCAGATTTCTCGTTTTATTTTTCCTGTCCTGCTCTTTCCAGTGCTTCTAAATATGAAGTAAATTGTAGTTTTCTGAAGTTCGTTACTTAAAAAGTATCTGATTACTTGTTCTGGCAAGGAGCTATCTTCCTTAATATTGCATAGATATGCAGAATTAAATGCATTGCTTGTGATTTTTGAATTATAATCAGTCTTGGCTATTTCATCCATGTAAAGCTTTGGCTTTTCTTACTTTGAAACATGCAATAGCCATAATAAATTCCAAGCCAGCAGTGAAACATTTTCAGTACTCTGAGAGTGTCACATGTGCTATACTGGCCCCATCTAAAAACACAAGGGCCTTTGCTAAGATTAGTTAAGCCTGTTTAGCCGTTCCTCACTTAGAATGGGTATATGCTCCAATTTATACCTGCTAAATCCAGATTCATAGCCCCCACCAAAAAGTAAATACTTTTTCCACAAGGTTACTCATTTTACATGTGCAAAATGTATTTTTATTTGTATGTTCTTATGCTTGAAAACTGCCTAAAGATGTTTTCCTCCAAAATGTTTGCAGAAAATAATTAATTGAGAAATATTGGCAGTGAAAGAAAAAAAACATAGTACAGTGACAAGAAAATACTAAATTTTTATACTCCTTAATTCCGAATGCTAAACAATAATATTTTATGAGATACTGTGCTGAGTACAATAAAACTGTAGCAATAATAGTATATTATTAATTATAATGGTGAATGGTTAATAAGATCTTCAATCTAAACACATTGCTAGTATGTCAACTGTCATTCACAGGACTGTACCAGAAGAACTGGACAAGTGATTAGATTTAGGAAAAAATGCATTGTTTTGGGGGGGGAAGCGCATCTGTGTATGCGTGTGTTTGTGTATTCATTTTACAGGTGTTTTAGAGGCTGAAATGACACAGCTTAAATTGTGTCTACAGACTCTTCAAGATTTTTTAGTGAAAGTGGATTTTGGAAGCAAACAGAGTATGTTTTCCTAGTAAGTGGATAAGACAAAAAAACTAAAAAAAGACACTAGTTTTCTGTTTACTGAATTGCATATAAAATCTGTTAAATGTACGTTGTTCACCAACAAAAACCAAAATGAATAAGTATATATAGAGGGGCCGTTTATGATACTGAATTTCATTTTAATAAGTAGTCAAAGTCAGCAAAAAGCATTAATGCTGCCCTGGGGTAGCATAACAGTACTGAGTATATTATAACCAAATATAGGAAATAAATTTTACTAGAAAAATGTTGGATCTCTAAGTATGTACAGTAGCACTACAAATTGCTACCATGCAAGTAACAGAAAAGACTGAATACTATACCATTTACATAGAAATAACACAGAATTTTACCCTATACTCCACACTTCATTAAAATATCAGTAAAATGCATCCTACAATGCCTTTAAAATCACAGATTTTCAAGTATTAATCAAATCCAGTCATCTATGAAATACTATAAAACCAGGATTGTTTTTCTGTGGATTATTTCTTGGATTTTTTTATTTATTTTTTATTATAATCCTAGGTTCCAACACTTTAGAAAGCATTATGATATTATTTTTTTTCCCCTGTGGTTGTTTGCTGTCTGCTGATGTTTCACAGTTGGAAATCACAATCCTTCTGGGTCTCAGAGTGTAAAGCCTACTGCTTCACAAATTATTCAGTATAATTTAACAGTCAAATGAGAGCAGGGAACAAAATAAATTGCACACTTTGAACTCACTGATTGGAATAACACTGCTGTGCTTGTCTTCTGCCTAGGTACTGTGATCTTTCTGTGCCAAGATCAATTTCTCATTGAAGCAAATGGAAGGTTTATTTTAATTAGGGACCAAAATTAGGCGGTTTCTGTGCAAACCTGAAGGTTTTGAAAATTTTTTTGGAGCCACTTTCAGGGTTTTTTTAATGTGTTGATGTACAGAAAGATTGAAACATACTCAGTCTCAGGATGATATAGATAATGGTATAACATAGGATGGAAGTATGATCATGGCCACTCACACACAGAGTGTCCAGTGGGATGGGTAATGGTCCAGCCATAAACTAAATCAGGAAGGGACCACTGCCTTTGTGAAAATGGAGAAAAATACTGATATGTAATGATGCAAAGATCATAAGTCTTCACTGTTGAAACTGAATTTTAAGGGCAAAATTTTTAAGAGATTTTAAGAGGACAGAGTTGTAGGTGAGTACTTCTTTTCACCTATTGAACATCACTACTTCTGAGGAAAGGCACTAGGATGCCAAGTGGGATTTTTAAGAAGTTCTTCTCTGTCATCTTTGGACAAATAAGTCCTATTCAAATTTATGGATAAAAGTCTGTATCATTCAATTTATTTTAGTGTACAACCAGAAGCAGACACAGCTGTGCATTGATTTAAAGAGGTTTGCAAGTTGGAATTGCAGTAACACTCCATTTCATCCTTTTATACTAACTTTTTGATCAAATTAGATAAAATAGATTTAAAACAGATATCTGCTTGCATAACTCCAGTGAAGCTGCAGTAACATGGAATGTAGAGCTTCATAGTTGGTAGTACCAAACAGAAATTATATATGCATATACATTGCAAATTACATTATATATACATAACAACTGCATTAAAAAAAAAGAAAAACAACAAACTGTCATTGGTCTGGGAGCAGTGAAAGAATCAGAGGAGGACTGGAGTGAAAAGACTTTTTCCTCACTTCTGCTTTCCTTCTTCCCTCCCCACTTTGATGAACTAGCTGTTACAGCTTATAGCCATATAAGCCCCTGTCCAAGACTTGCTTATTTTTTATTCTTTACTTGTCATTTCTCTTTACAACCTTATTTTTAAAGCATTCATGATATTTGATTTTAGTGTTGGTAAAATTTGAGAGCTTTTGCAGTTCTTGAAATTTCTGCTGATTTTTTTCTGCAGGAAAACCTTTTCATCCAGTGTCAACATGTTCCCTGAAAGCATTAATTCTGTAGGTGAAACACCTTCAACCTGTGAAAGACTGTGTGATTGGGTCTAAATTGGTCTTTTCTATATTGGTTCAAAGCAGCTGCTGTGTGCTTCCAGCTTTTCCTACAAGAGGCACGACTTACTCAAATCCATGGATACCCTGCATCCATTCTGCATTGTTCTCTGCCCAGATGTGCAGTGTGTGGAGCTGGTGCAGAAATCCTTCTTTAAGTTTTGGGATCTGATGGTGTTATCAACATATACATATAATACTGTGTTTATGAAATTCTTCCATGCTTGGGTGACTTTCTTCCGATGAAGACAAAAGATGATGTCATTGTTAAGGATCTGTTTTATGAACAGAGTGCCATACAGTTTTGAAAGAGCACACACCCCAGTTAAAAACAAGAGCTCAAACTGCACACAAATATATTTAAAAATAAGTCAATGAAGGTGTAAGGGTCTGGCGGGGGGCGATGCCTGGACTCCCGGCAGGAACAGATACACAACCACAAGGCACACTAAGGTCGATGCTGAACGTTTATTACCCCTGTGTCTGAGCGGGGCTTCCCCAGCGATTCCTGATTGAGGCAATAAAGGAGCGGGAGAGTCCCTGGCACCGCTGAGCATCGGTCCATGGCGAGGAACGCCGGGGGGGCACTGTACATGGTTTTTGTGTACTATACACATGCACAGTGGGCACACTGAGCTCATCGCTAATCTCGAGTCAAAGCCCAGGTGCAGCACCACACTGGCATAGGCCCAGCTACATGGCTATGGGTCACCATGCCCTGTCGATGCTCCTTTTCCCATGGAACGGTCTGGCTAGCTTCCATCGCCTATCTCCTCGATGTTCTTCCGCACTTTCCCATACAGAAGGAAAAGCTGAAGTCAAGATCTAACTTCTGGGGAAGCTCAACATCTTTCAGTTGTTTTTTTTTTTGATCTCATGGGTAATGTTTGTTGCAGCTTTTATAGTGAAATCATTAGCTCATTCTTGCGTCTGATTTTGTGTACTCATTTTAACCAAACACAATGTTTCTTTTTCATTTTTTTTCTCTTTTTGATATGCTCAAGATGTTTTTTGTAACTTTCTAGAAATACAAAAATAGGAAAAAAAGAGTTCTACATCACAGTTTGTTGTCTTTTTTTAACTGTGCATATGCTTGGGTCAACAACGACAAAAGCAAGAACCTTCGGACCTGATTTATTTTGCTTTGGCACCATTTTTTAAAAAAACAACAGCAGCAACAATTCCAATAGAAAAGAGCAAAAGCAAAAGCAAGTTCTAATCTAGGATGAAGGAACTTGAACAGGAAGGAAGGTCAGCATTTTTGACTGATAAGGAATGAACTAGGTAATTTCAGTGACTGAAATCACATGCTGTTACAGCTTGAGGAAAGAATCATGTCTTTTCAACCCAGGACTGGGTATTTATTTGGGGTAGAGAAGTGGAGAACAGAACTTATGAACAACTGAATTTTACTGTCAAAAATCATTTCTAGTTTTCATACTTACCCTCAACTTCATATTACAAAAGTAGATGACTGGAAAAAAACCTAAGCATGAATCTCGTGGTATATTAGTGATCCAGCATCAATATTTTTGTCTTTCACACAAGGCTTCTTTAAAGCTTTGCAGTCCTCAATTTGAAGTTTGAGAGGTAATGCCTACCTTTTCTTGTCATATTATTATTTGTATTTCCTTTCTTCATCAGAAATTTGTATCTATAATTTCAGGATTGCACAGACAGTCAAATAGAAACTTTTCAAAATGCTGGTAGTCTTGTCAATGGATCTTTATATAGCATGCCTATTTCATAATGAATTTTTGCCCTCCTTCCTCTGAAATATATTCCTTTTTCCAAAACAATGAGCAGAAAAATTCAGAAGATGCTTCCCAATAATTTGTAATTGACACTCACTTTAATTTGCTAATACATTCTTTCATCACCTGCATTGGAGCAGAGCAAAATATCTTTGAAAGATTACAAGACATGACAGACTCTTTTTGAGTTTTGATCCATTAAGTAAAGAGAGGAAAATTATTAAAGTGAAGTGGCTCAAAGGAATGTAGTAAGAAATGAGGAACTTCCTCCCTTTAAATTCTATAAGGCTGCTACTCTAATCTTTTTACTGTACTTTTTTTTCCTGTTTAATGCAGAAGCAGTGAATCCCTATCTGTGGAAAAGATATTTTAATGGTTTGATATCACATGCCAAAAACATGTAAGCAAGAAGTGAATAGAAATTGGATTTCTAACTAATGAAGTTCCTTCATAGTAAAAATAGGCTTTCAGTCAAATATTGCTGAGGGAAGCCCGAAACTTCCTGTAATTTGCCATATCTACAGTTGTTCTGATATTCCACAAAGTTATCTTKCTCCTTGAGCTGTGGAAATAACCTGGGCTGTTGATATTCCACTGAAAGATCCACACAGTTATAGTTGTTGGCAGACAGACTAGTTGTTGGCGGACAGGCTGACCTGGAGATTTCTAATCTATTACAATGATGAATAACAAAATCTCCTACTCCTAAAATGAGTGTCCTGACCATTTTGGAGCACACAGACATGTTTACGGTGTTGGAAGGTGGGGAAATTGGGCTTCTGCGGGATGTATCTGAGCCTGCTCAGGAAAGAAGAGGTTCTAGATACTGAAGAGCACAGAGAGCAAGAGAAGAGTGAATGAGAGATGCACAAAACATCTGAAAGCCGGCAACTCATGCAGGAAGACTGCAAGTCTGTAGCAAGAAAAGAGCAGACAGCTTCACATCACAGGTGACAGGGGAAAAAAAATCCTGTGTGTAAATCTTTTTATTTTTATTGTTTGACCTATGCACTTTGAGTTTTCTTGGTTTAAAAAAGTATCCTACTGTATATTTCTAGTAAAAGCAGTATTTAAATATTGTTATTTCAGGAGTCTTTTTGATCATTTGGGGGGAGATAGTCAAAATGAGAAGAGTAAGMACATTAGCTTCAACGCTCTGGCTGACATTGTCTCAATCATGAAAACTTAAATCAGGGAGTACTACTCCTCCCATGTTTCRTTTAGTAGAATCCAAAGAAGCGTATCCTAACCCATTCTGACTTCCATTTCTTCAACCTGTCAGCTCCTTTCCTTTCCAGAAATTTAGGAATTCAGGTATTGCAATAGAGCAATAGAGCTGGAGCTGCAAAAAAATACAGATTTTCATTCATTATAGCATGGCAACCCCTCTGAAGTAAGTACGATGATCTGTATTATCTTCATTGAAGATCAGCTCACAGGTGAAGATACAGAGAAATAAGTGCTGTATGACAAGAGGAAAAGGAGATTTAAGTTAACCTTACTGAATAGTTCTGGGTATAAACTAAACAAAGTAGACTACTTCCTGTAGGATTTAATCTTGGAAAGACTTTATCTGCAACAGTAGTTTCTGTGTAGTGAATCTATGTAAGAAGTACAACTGCAAGAGAGCATGCACACTGTGAGTGGAGGCACTTGCATTTTAAACTTTTTTTTTTTTTAATGTTACTGTTTTGCAATCACCCATTTATTTTGACAGTGACACTAAAGGAGAGGTAATTCCTCTGTATTAGACCCTCAGGTAGAGTGGACAGGACAGAGAGAATGATACTGTGACTCTGTTCAATTTACAAAATACAACATGCTCTGTGATCTTGAGAAGTTTGAAGAAGATATGTTGTAAATATAGCAAATCAAATATTTATAGAGCCTGGAAAAGGTCAAACAAACAAACAAACAAAAAGAATGATGTAGGCAGAATTTGTTATGGAATCTAATTTTCAGTACTGATCATGTCATTATCGTCTGTCTGTTTGCTTGTTTGGATACCACTTCCTCATAAAAGAAGCAGTTGTAGGGGAACTGTTGTAAGAGTACAGCAGAGGCAACACCTGGGCTCCCGGCAGGAACAGCTATACAACCACAAGGCACACTAAGGTCGATGCTGAGCATTTATTACCCCTGCATCTGAGCGGGACTTCCCCAGCAATTCCTGATCGAGGCAATAAAGGAGCGGGAGAGTCCCTGGCACCGCTGAGCGTCGGTCCATGGCAAGGAACGCCGGGGGGGCACTATACGTGGGTTTTGTGTACTATACACATGCGCAGTGGGCACCTTGAGCTCATCACTAATCTCGAGTCAAAGCCCAGGTGCAGCACCACACTGGCACAGGCCCAGCTACATGGCTATGGGTCACCATGCCCTTTTCCCATGGAACGGTCTGGCTAGCTTCCATCACCTATCTCCTCGACATTCTTCCGCATTTTCCCATACAACTGTGTAGTGTTGCTTGAAGCAGCAGAAGAAAACTCAGGGGAAAACTTGTATGGAGTAACTTCTTTGTCACATAATATTGTTCTTAACCTCTAAGAGCACCTTTTTGTTACTCTCTGCCAATGCCACCGAGCTCTGTCCTTGAGTGACCTTGCCAAAAGAAATGTTAACAGGGATAGAACAGGTGGGAAAATAGCCTTGCCTATTTTTCCAAGCAAAATTTGCATCTTCTCACTCCTTCACCTTGTTCACAGTGGCTTCCTCTCAGACGGGCTATGAAGGGAACAAGGAGTTATTCTTTGTCTTGATTTTTGCAGAACTCTGCAGGGCAGACAAATAAGGAGGTAAATAAAAATGTTTAAGCTAAACACCATAGCTTTGATGTTAAGAAACTTCCCCACATCTCCTGTTATGGAGCAGATGGGGGGGGGGGGCAGCTATTCCTTAGCTGTTTGGCTTTTTTTGTCTCTTGTGTGCAGTGGAGCAGTTTGCTTTACTGAAGAGCTTTGTTGTATTATTTCATGCCTCTAACAACTTAATAGAATGTGCAACCTGAATAGTAAATAAGACACTATAGTAAATAAAATATGGAAACTGAGATGCAGAGAAAAGAGACCATGAAAGATTACATTCTGAGACAGCTCTGGGAAGAGAAGTCTCATTGTGATGCATGAAACATTGTTGCTTTCTTCCCCTATAATATCTGACATATATTACTTTGTATAATGCACAAAATACAATAAAGAACAAAAGTAAGGCAAATCTCTTAGTAGTTCTGTGTATGCTATTTCTTCTTGCTTTCCCTCTGCCTTGTGTAGTTGCTAGCACAATGTTGACTGGTTTAGATTAAAGATGATAACTATGTTTGGAGTGAGTTTTAAGTGTGCCTACTATCAAATTCTGTGAAAGCCTAATGTCCTTCAGTACAAAAGAATATTTTGATTTTCAGAGCATGGAAGTGTGTATATTCTATCTCTTCACATTTTCTCCATTTAAAGAAGATGCTGTATTTCAGTTGAAGTAATTGAGCAAGTAAAACAGCTTACACACTCCCAAGAAAAGATTCTTGCACTGGGGAACTGGAGGCATTACAGTCTACGTTAATGCTGAAAATCACTTGAGTCATAGTAATCTGTTCAGTGCTTGCATGTAAAGCTGTCTTTCAAGATGCTTCTATAATGATGGCTGCAGAGGTTGAAGTGGTTAAATCCTTGACCTTAAGATTTGGTAAAAGACTGCTTTCTAGTAAGATTGGCTTGGTAGGAAAGAATGAGGTTTTCAAGAAAGCAAGTGAGAGCTGCAGTATGTGCATATAGAATGAACTTTCATAGCAACCTGTTGAGTCTTGTTATCAGTTCTGTTAATTTAAATAGGGATCATCATGGATTCATTGGTGCTCCTGCTGGATATTGCATGTTGATGGGACCTTCAGTTCAATTACAAAGACCATGTAGTCCAAGTAAGTCTTTCAACTGTCCTCAGTGAGCTTTGTTTAAGACTCTGACTGAACCTTGCTTATTTATCGTTGTAGGGCTAGTTTTTTATGTTTATTGATGAGAGAGTCTGGCTGATAGGAGAAAAGGATGATCAATCTGTTAAAATTATCACTGTATCCATTCAACTGTGGCCTTGATTTTGATAGCCATGAAAACAATTTGACCAGCAATGAGGTGGTAAGTCTAAAAATTTTGATTTTCCACATATTTTTCAGGAGACTACTGGGAGCTGAAGTTATGAAGATGTTTCTGGGTTCAAATACTAGCATATTCTTCACAATAATAGGTGTGTCTTTGACTGGCACATCACTCAAAAAAACCCCAAAATAATAAAAGCAAGAAATGTTGGTGGAATATTTTACCTAATTGAAAAGCTTTTAGAATTACTCTTATTTGAGCTGACATAGGTTGTTCTAATTAGGATTATAACTTATTCGCTGAAATTCAAAGCAAAACATGCTTCAAGTTGCTCAGTAGTGATGTTCTGTTTAATTTTATTCCAGCCAGGATCAAACAAGTACCCAACCACAGCATTTAGCAATCAGGCTGACTGCTTTGTAATCTTGCTAGTATCCTGCTAATACCTTCTGATGTCAATGAAGAATAGAGTGCAGACAAAACTGAAGAGAAGCTTTCTATTTGCAAAATTCAATATGTTTGTGTTTGAAGGATACAGGTGCAACAAGATGGCATGAATCTTGAATGAAATGGTGGGCAGAATTTGGCAAAATCATTTACCAGAAGTGAAGCTGGAGGTATGTGCTTTCTGTATCTAGGACAGATTATACATCAGGTTTTGCAGAAGAATTATCTGTTTATAAATAAAAACTTCTTCAAGAGTATTCATATTCACAGAAAGTTTAAAAATTGTGTCATTATATTTTACCCCCAAATTTTGTTTTATGTAATTTTAATGATGTCTAGTACTAGCAACAACCGGCTACCTCTCCCAGTTTAATCAAAATCTTCACACCACAGCAATAACTCTGCTGTAGTTAGAATGCAGATACTTTGCTATTTGTAATGTAGTATTATGTGTTTTAAAACTTTCAGGCTGCTTTTACACCTGCCATGCTTAGCGCTCCCAAACATGGGTCCTGGAGCTGAATTTCTAAAGAGCAAGTCTCACTCTAGCATCTAAATCTTTAATTTTCAAACTCATTCATATGCCCTTTGTGGTTAAATTCTAACCCTGATCATCTCTAAGCTGAAACTGGTGCACTAGATTTATGTCAGTGAGTACCTGACACACTCTCAAAGTTTGAGAGTTTGGGATTAGGAAATTCTACTGGAAAGGATATTCTGAGTAAACTTTGGAGCTCCTGGTGGTATGTGCATTGAAAAGTTAAGTGTGAAAGTGCACAAAATTGAGGTTGGGTTGAAGCAAGAAGGTTTTCAAGTAGTATCTTGTCACAGTAACCTGACAGCTTTAGGTGCCGTGCTGCGGTCTTTGGAGGCCTTTTTTTGCCTGTTATCACATGATGTCTTATAAGCCTTGTTTACAGATGTTTCCTGTAAAGCTTTGCCCTAAGTCCAAGGTTTTCTGTAAAAGTAGTGATTTATAATAATCTCAGATCCATATACACGTTTACTTTAATTTAAAGGTGTTGTCAGATAAATTAACATTGTGTTAAGCTAGGAGAAATAACAAAATTTGTTCTCACATCTGTTCTTCAGCTTCAGAATGTCCAAGTAAGGGTTCATATTTATTTTTATTGAATTTTTGAAAGCTGTGCTCAAAAAACTCATTGAGAAAAATTGATGAAATATATTTAACATATTCTATCTCAGGAAGTATGAGAGGAAGCCATATCATGATCAGCTTGCTGTTAGTGCTGCTCTGCTTCTTGCATCTGAAATCTGTCACAACAACCTAGTCATGCAAATAGGTATTTACAGCACCATATATGCATGCACCTGTTTGCAAGCTTGTCATGTTATCCAGCTAAATATCTTGCTAAATCAGTAAGAGATATTAAATGAATGAATAGCTCCCTATGTAGTTGAAGGTGTTAATAAAAAATATATATATTTTTTATTCAAGTATTGTAAAGTGTTTACAGGATCAAATAATTAAAAGCACAAGTCCAAAAAAAAAAAAAAAAAAAAAGAAAGAAAAGAAAAAAGAAAAAAGAAAACAAGCCTTCTTAGCTATTTGTAATTGAATGCCTTTGCCAGTCAAGGGATATAAGCAGTATTGATGGAAAGCTAGTCTCATTTTATGGCTTGTTTGACAGTAAAACCTTTAAAAAGTGAAGTCTGTTATTTAAAAAGCAAGAAAGTAAAAAAGGTCCATTTTTCTGCCAATACATAGGTGCAGTGGTCTCCACTGAAGTAGAACTTGATATGAAAAACAGAGGAGGAAGGCAGAACTGTATTATTTCTGTGGATCTTTTTTGTTTCTTAGCTTGTTTTTGTTCTTTATCTGGGTGATGTGGTTATGGTAACTCAGTGGTTTGCTGGGGCAGAAAAAAGAATGAAAGGATAAGATGTGGATATTTTTCTTTATTTGTAATTACAAACATTCTGAAATCAATGAGTACATATATTTACCTCCTTCCATGGATATATTTACTAAAAGAAATGAAAAAAATACAGGTGGAAAAAACTGTAGGGATATAAAGATGCAATATGGGCTGAATAGGTGGAATAAAAAAATTAAAGTGTGGATACTGTGTATCCTCACTAAGCGTAGATTGTGTGTGTAAACATCTGGATGTTTATTTGTCCTGTAGTGCCCTGAATTTTTTTCTGCCAGATTCCAGAAATCTGGATTGAAGTTTCTTCCAGCAGGAACTTTTCAGCTGGTTTATACTCCGCTTGTTTGTGTAATATTGTTTTTCTGAGTGTATTGGCTTGTAGGTCTTTTTTTCCTTCTCTCTTTAGTTATCTGTTGTACCCTCTGACAGATGTCTGTGTCAAACAAAGCTTTGGCTGACTAACAAGACAAACCTAAACTTTTCCTCTGCAGAGAGCTGTCCCCAGAGAGTAAGTGCTTTTAAAATTAAGTAAACATATAAACCAGGTTTTATTGCAATTAAAATAAATCGTTTACCCTTTTTGAATAGAGAAAGCTCAAAGTGAAGAAAAAATACATAATATAGACCAGTTTAATAATA
>NW_020447207.1:68595-160046 GCF_003343035.1 Apteryx rowi | reverse complement strand
GGTCTCTCTCCACCTTTCCACAATGTCCTTCCGGTAATTCTTGCATCCAGCCTTCATTTTAGTAAAATCAATTATTTGTTTTTCAGATTTGTTTGCTCAGCAAACTCTAAGTCTACTCTGGTCACTGCATAGAGTTTTTCTTTCCCCTCCTCTGAGGTGTGACTATTCTCCTTCCAGTCTTAATCAGCATGAGTTGCAATCTCTGAACTTGTGTGGTATCTCCTGTTTGCTGTACACAGCAGTTTTTGTGATCTTCTACCCCAGACCCAGCTCAGTTGCTCAGGATCCACGATTGACCTCTGCGCTCTCCATGGTTTTTGGCTTCTGCAGTATTTATAAGAAAACAAAGCACATCAGTGAACATTTATTAAAAAAAAATACTGCCTGTAAATAAGAAAATGACTTTTCAGTTTAAGGTGCTTAATTTTATTCCATGTATATTGCTCCAATCTCCTAGTTTATTTGTGTTGGTGATGTTTCTCAACTTTGTGTAATCAGAAAATTTCATTAGTTGACATTGTGACTATTGATGTCAATGCTAAAAAGATGACTCTCAACTGATTTTTGAGGAATTCTTTCAACAACCTCCCTCTAACCTGTATGCCTGTCCTGCTTCACTGAACATTTCCTATGGAAGTTCACATAAATAATAGTGTCATTAACAATATTTTACCAAAGTCCTTACTACTGTAGACTGAACTTCACATACCTGAGTAGAACATTATCTTATCAAAGAAAAAGATAGCAGATCTGTTTACCTTGGATATCTAGGTAATCCCATGATTCATTTTTTGCTAGAAATTTTGGCTGGACTTCAGGAGAGCAAACTTTTGCCTCTTCGGGTACTTACTTGGAGGAATCCCATGGATTAGGGCCCTAGAAGGAAGGGGGCTCCAAGAGAGCTGGCTAATATTCAGGGATTTTTCTCCTCTGGGGCTCAAGAATGGTGCATTCTGATGAGCAAGAAGTCAAGAAATGGCAGCAGGAGACCTGCATGGATGGGCAAGGAGCTCCTGGCAAAACTCAAACAAAAGAAGGAAGTATTCAGAGCATGGAAGTAGGGATGGGCCACTTGGGAGAAATACAGGGATGTCATCYGATTATGCAGGGATTGGTCAAGGAAGGCCAAGGACCATTTGGAGCTGAATCTGGCAACACATGTCAAGGACAGCACAAAGTGCTTCTTTAAATACGTCAGCAGCAAAAGGAAGACTAGGGAAAATGTGGGCCTGCTACTGAATGGGGCAGGAGCCCTGGTGACGAAGGATACAGAGAAAGCAGAGATACTGACTGCCTTCTTTGCTTCAGTCTTTCCTGCTCGGGCCAGCCCTCAGGGATCCCAGACCCTGGAGACAAGAGAGAAAGTCTGGAGAAAGAAAGACTTTCCCTTGGGTGAGGGGGATCAGGTTCAGGGTCACTCAAGAAAACTTGGCATCCACAAGTCCATGGGCCCTGATTGGATGCACCCACGAGTGCTGAGGAAACTAGCAGACATCATTGCTAGGCCACTCTCCATCTTCTTTGAAAGGTCATGGAGAACAGGAGAGGTGCCTGAACACTGGAAAAAAGTCAATGTCACCCCAGTCTTTAAAAAGCGCAAGAAGGAGGACCCAGGGAACTACACGCCAGTCAGCCTCACCTGCATCCCTGGAAAGGGGATGGAGCAGATCGTCCTGGAGGCCATCCTGAAGCATGTGAAGGACAAGAAGGTGATCAGGAGTAGTCAKCATGGCTTCACCAAGGGGAAATCACACTTAACGAACCTGAAAGCCTTCTAAGATGGGATGACTGGCTAGGTAGGGGAGGCCAGAGCACTGGATGTTGTCTACCTTGACTTCCGCAAGGCTTTCAACACTATCATTTCCCATAACATCCTCATAGGCAAGCTGAAGAAGTGCAGGGGAGATGAGCATACAGTGAGGTGGATTGAGAACTGGCTGAAAGGCAGAGCTCAGTGGGTTGTGCTCAGTGGTGCAAATTCTACTTGGAGGCCTGTAGACAATGGTGTCCTCCACACCATGGGTCAGTACTGGGTCCAGTCTTATTCAACTTCTTCAGCAATGACCTGGATGAAGGGGCAGAATGCACCTTCAGCAAGTTTGCTGATGATACAAAACCGGGAGGAGTGGCGGATACACCAGAAGGTTGTGCTGCCATTCAGAGGGACCTGGACAGGCTGGAGAGCTGGGCAGAGAGGAACCTCATGAAGTTCAACCAAGGGAGGCGCAAAGTCCTGCACCTAGGGAGGAATAACACCATGAACCAGCACAGGCTGGCAGCTGACTTACTGGAAAGCAGCTCTGCGGAGAAGGACCTGGGGGAGTCCTGGTGGACAGCAAGCTGACCATGAGCCAGCAATGTGCCCTTGTGGCCAAGAAGGCCAGTGGTATCCTGGGGAGCTGCATTAGGAAGAGCATTGCCATCAAGTTGAGGGAGGTGATCCTCCCCCTCTCCTCAGCCCTGGTGAGGCTGCACCTGGAGAACTGTGTCCAGTTCCGGGCTCCCCAGTGCAAAGGAGACATGGAGCTACTGGAGCAAGTGCAGTGGAGGGCTGCTGAGGGGATGAAGGGATTCGAGCATCTGTCACATGAGAAAAGGCTGAGCTGGAGAAGAGAAGGCTGAGGGGGGATCTTATCAATGTGTATAAGTATCTGAAAGGAGGGTATAAAAAGGATGTGGCCAGACTCTTTTCAGTGGTGCCCAGCAATAGGACGAGAGGCAACGGGCACAACCTGAAGCACAGAAAGTTCCAYCTGAACAAGAGGAACAACTTTTTTACTGTGAGGGTGCCTGAGCAAAGGAACAGGTTGCCCGGAGAGGTTGTGGAGTCTCCTTCCTTGGAGATATTCCAAAGCTGCCTGGATATGGTCTTTTGCCCGTGCTCGAGATGATCCTGCTTGAGCAGGGGGGTTGGACTAGATGATCTCCAGAGGTCCCTTCCAACCTCAACCATTCTGTCATTCTGTGATTCTTTTTTCCCATTAAAAAATGTGTAAAAATTACCACAAATGGAGGTGAATAAAAAACATCACAAAGCAGTATTTCCTTAAAAAAAAAACTTAGTCCAGCCATGATGAATGATAAGTAATTTCAACAGATGATCTGACCAAACGATTTTTTCCAATAAATTAAGGAAAAACAAAATTATTTGTTCAATGGTTTATTCGTATTTTCTGGAACATCCACATGCCAAAATAGATTTGGGTTTTAACATTATATGAAAGATATTTTTTTTTCCTACAATTATGTTTCTACTGTTGTGCCTTTATGACAAAGAACAAGTTATACTTCTGTGTAACTAACAATGACAGAATGTAATTTTTTAGATAGACATATATGCTTGCTTTATACTAAAATTTTCCAAAGATCCAGTTAAATTATTCACTGTAATTATGTTTCATTTAAGGACCTATAATTATAGAAGCTAATACTGATTAGATTTCTGCTATATAATTTACAAAAGAACTTAAGCAGTTGTAATATAACCATGTAACGTCTCTATATGAAATTTCAGGGTGCTAAGAACAAATGTTACTCCTCAGAGGTAGAAAACTGCTTAGCAGTGGCCACAAGCGCTGACTGCTTGTACTTGCAAAGTGGGTATGGATTCTTATGCTGTGATGTGTAAGACACTGAATTCTTTTTGTATAATTTAAATGTGACATTGACAAGTTTGATTTTTTTGTTGTACAGGGAAGATACTGCTTTTTTTGTTCAAAACCATTCTCTGCCGAAAAGCATGAGGTTTCATCCACAGCCACAGCTTCCTTCCTTAGTTTTTCAAAAAAGGAATGTCAGAGGATTAGGTACTAACACTACCTGAAGTTGTATGTGGAACAGCATAATTTTTTACCTACAAGTGAGTGACCAAAGGGCATACATCATCTTGTATGTAGAAGGGAGTGGAGGCCTGATTGCAGGTTAATGTATTGCAAACAGCAAGCTATAATAACCATATTCTACCACATTTTAAATGTGAATAAGCTAACAATTAACTGTACCATGTCAATGCATTGCATCAGAAAGCAACAATAATACAGCTGAGGTTTTTTAAAAAAATTTGACTATAGTAACATGAAACTGTATTCAAAGACATCCAGAAATGCTACACTGCTAATAATAATAATATAACTTCAGTACTATGAGCTCCTTTCTCAACACAATTTAAAATCCATATTTCACTGTTCTATTGCAGTTAAGTGGCTTAACTGAATTACTAATGAGGTTGGAATGTGTGTAAAAAATTGAGGGAAGGAGAAAAAAGCTAAAATGTAGGTTTGGGGGCAATTATCTGAACTACATCTGATATTTCTACATGTGTTATAAATAATGGGATGTAGCAAGGGAAGGAAATGCACAAAGAAGCTGTCATGGCTTCCTCAGTAGTCTTGGGTCTAACACAATGATTTTCAGCATAAAGTTATGGGGTGTGGTTGTCAGACAAACTGCTTAGCTTTATAGTGTAAATCTGTGTTGCCTGACATTTTGCTGTATGTTTTTACCTGGAAGTCAAAACAAAAGTGATTACAGTATCTGTACAGCGATGGTCATGATTTATTGATACAGTGACATGCAGGGCTTTTCAGCTGCATGACAAAGCACAGAGTCAGTTCAAATTTATCCAATAGTTTTGATGGGGCAGTGTTTTACTGGCAGACCTTATGTTCTTCTGCAGCTGACAGAAATCCAGCACAAACACCGTGTTACATGGTTAACCTCAGAATCACTGATTAATTCAGTGAATCAATACTGAATGGTATGCAGTGGGTACCATTTCTGTGTTTACCCAGCAATCACGAGTTCCTGATCAAACAGACAGTGCTTAGAACCAATATCATGATTACTAACCTTGGCTTGAGTGTTCTTGTAACTCAGGACAGCCTGTGGAACAGTTTAAGTTGTATCTGAGACAGCTCCAGTCCCTATAACAAACCTTCCTTGTTCTCTCCTACTATTTGTACTTCCTTTTTTCTTTTTTTTTTCTTTTCCTTTATCAAGTGAAATAAAATATTTTTTGTTCTTCTTCATCAAAGACTCTGAATTTTGTTTTGTGGTTCTTAGAAATACAGCACAAAATCTTAAGTTTAATGATTCAAGGGTGATGCTCAGGAAAATAAGAAGACATATAAATACTGGGGTGTAGTAGGAGAAGGAAATGTTCAAAGAAGATATCATGGCCTCCTCAGCAGTCTCCTGTTGACCATAATGGTCTTAAAGAAATTCAGCAAGGACAAATGCCTAGCTGCCTGGGAAGACAGAGTTCAGGCAGTGATAGTGGCCTGCAGAGAAGCCCTGGAGCCCTGGTGAACTGAGCATGAGCACAAGAGTGAATTTCAGTGAAAATCTTCTCCATTAGGACAGCAGGTGAGGTGGGGCCAAGGAAATTTTTGCCGTCTCTGTCAAGCCTGGACAGGCTAAAGACCTGAGCAACCCRGCTGGACACCATGACTGAGCCTGATTTGGCAGGGGGTTGGATTAGAGACCTTCCAGCCTGAAGTATCCCTTGATCTTTGAGCTAAGTGCTGCAGGTGCAACTGGCATTAAGATGTCTCCTGGCACTGCTAACTTAACTGAAAAAATCAGTAGATGTGAACAGAACCTTTCATAAACAGTGTGCCAATCTGCAAGAATAACCAGTTTATACTTTACTCTGTGACTGTCCAGTTCTGAAAACTGCCTTTTTTCCCTTTTTCAGGGCTGTTATTTTCCTGGGGTTTGTTCGTTTGTTTGGAAGGCATTGGTTGTGGACCATAAACAGTCATTTTTCAGCTGTCTTACTTTCTTCTTCCAAATTTTCTAGCTGGCAAGCAACTGTTAACTCCTACTGTGTTTTCCCTTACAAATTTCTGAAAACCTAGCATATTGTTACAGTTTCCACTAGCTTCTAATGCCTTTCTTAGTAGCTCTTTGTACATTTTTGTGTCTCTGGCCCCATTCATGTTTGATATCCAGCTCCCCCTTCAAACACATGTGGTTAGACTTCTTATTTTGCAGTTTGAAATATGCTGAAATCTGATCTGTAGTTTTCATCATTTTTGCTTTATGGATTCTCCGGTGTCTTTGAACTGCTGTTTCCTCCCTTTCACATACTGTCGTGCGCTTTCAGTGGCAGCTGGTGAAAGCAGAGTTGAATAGTTCTTTATAGAAACAAATTATCCATGGATTGAAATCAGTGCACTGTTTGGAGGCACTGTCTATAACATGTAAAAAGATCTACCTGCTGGTCTTAAACTATGTATTAAGTCATTTTATGGAGTTTTGTAAGGTGTAGGCTTTTTTTAAGACTACCAGAGTTCATGTAGTTCTAAGGTCATCTCCTTCCATAGAGTAAAAAGTTGTTTTACAGGCATTGTGTGGATGTACGGATACTTTTTTTTGTTTATCAGCTATGTCTTGACATTATCCAATTTAACACGTTATGTGTATTTTATTTTATATATATACACATTTTCTGTGAAACAGATCAAAATGTCTTCTAATCAGAATCAATCTAAATTAATTTTATCTTATTGCTAATAAACTCTTGAATTTGAAAACTATAGTGTAAGTCATTGTTTTGATGTGGATACAAATGACAGTGTTCTTTGGTAACCTGAATGTTGTTTTGATATTTTTCCTGGTATTGATTTTCTTTCTTTGGTATGACTCTACATCTACTGCAATAAAGTCAGAAAATAAAGCTCCTTGACAGATCAGCAAGGGAGAAAATAAATTAGCTAGAAAAAGCTACTGACTAATCACATCATCTTCCCCCCATTTCCATTTCTAACGTGTTCCAATCCTGTTTAAAGACTCTTTAGTGTTAATGAAAAAGGGATCTGGTGGCAGTGTTATTCTTTTGTGACTTAAGAATACTACTTGTTATTTGATAATCCAGTTTGCTTTTTGGACATCAAAATAAAATATCTCCCCTGCTTTCAGGTCCTTGAACATATCAGGGAGAAATGACAGGTTGGGATAATGTAGCTATTATTTTAATAGATATTTCTTATTTTCTTATAAACTGCTATTTAATGGAAAGACAATGAAAAGAAATTGTTTAAAGATCAGAAATTTTTCTTTTCTATACCTAAGAACAAGTGAAAAATGTTCTCAGAACTAATATCACTCTTGATCTAACAATTAAAAAGTTATTTTTCTCTTTCTTAGTTTGTTTGGTATAATGCACCTATTGCCTAGGGCTTTGAGTATGGCTAATATATTTAATTCTTACTTCCAGATGTGAGAGTTGGTTAATAACTAAGTAAAAACAATGTATAAGGGGATAATAAATCTGGATATTTTTTGGAAGTGTGGTGGGTTTCAGACACAATTCAAATCACAAATCTAAATAAAAATCTGGCTTCTGAGAGCTGGGTATGCATGCTTGAAGGACAAAAAGAAGGGTTTCATTCTCCCCCAAAGAAGGTGTTTCAAGAATCAATTCTGACCCTTCCTAAGGGCTAAATTGTTTGCTTTATGTTCTCCCTTTCTCTACGTGTTTTACCCCTGTTTTGCTTACTCCTGTGATTACAGCTCTTAAATAAGTTCACCCTTATTTTTCAAAGTGGGGTAAATAAGAATAAAATATCATCACTTTTGAGGCACAGCACTATGTGAGGGCAATAGACTAAAGTAGACTTTACTGGTTTGTTAAATCATACCTGAAAATTTTGTTTTGTTAACTGCCAGGTATGAGTTTAATAGCAGGGGTATGGTAGGTTTGATAGCAGGAGTATATGGCATTTCAGTTACTGAAAGTCATATGACAAAATCAATTTCCTCCATTATGCTCTTTGTTTCTGCTACTTTTGTTTAAAAACAAAATAACAAACTAATAAACTTTGATAACTTCCCTGCAATGAAAATAAATGTAACGGGGTTACTTATGAGCTGAATTTCTGCCCATCCAGGGATCCTCTCTGTGCTTGTCATTTGACATGATCTACCCCAGCTGATCTTCCATCAATCCCCCTTAGCTATGTGGCTCCATCAGTTCAAACCAGGGAAGAGACAACCACTGCAAGAGCTATATTTTCTACTGAAGAGCTTGGTAAAGGAACAACTTCTATCTAAAGTATTTATTCTGATGCACAGACCTATGTGTCTTTAAGTTTCAAAGCTTGCTACACCTGCTTAGAAGACTTTGAACCCTGATCATTTAATGAAGCATGGAGCCTGAATACTCATAAACCAACTTATATGCACATCTATGTGGTTGAGTGTGACAGAGATGTAGTTTATGCAGCACAGTTGATTCATGTGTGCATTTCAAATTCAGTGGGGTAGGTTTGCTGTACTTACAGAAAGGGTTTGTAAATTGCTAGCTTTGCATGACTGCAGGGCCCAGTGCTAGCTAGATTTTTAACCAGCTTGTTCATCCTCTGTGGATGGTTAGATGAACCCAGGCAGTGAGTTCATGCTTCCATTAAATGCCTGGGAACCTTGGATAAAAGACAGTGTGAGTGAAATTGATAAGTATGGTTGCACATCAACTTCTTTTGAGCTGATTCTCTCCCCATGACATTATGGAATTAGGCAATGAATAACACCTATGGAAGTCGGAGAGTGCTCCAATTATGATTAGTTCCTGGTACCTCTACTGGAGACATTTATTCTCAGGCAATAAATTATATGCCATGTATAGACCATGCTTATAACCTTATTATAATTGCTTGTGCACTGGATTCAATCTTGAGATCTGGTTCTGTGCCCAGATCACCAAACATCTCTTGTCTGACTGTGGATGTGCTGCTGCTCTTTTTCCTCCCTCTCTTCTTAAAGTTAATTTAAAGCATAAACTCTTTCTGACATACAGTGTCGAGAAGCCCTGGAACCAGATCTGCACTGTATCCCCTCTCCCTCCATTTCAAAGTAAGTAAATATCACCCATGCCTTGAGAAGCATTTTAGCAAAAGCATTGACCATATTGCAGGTCTTTTGAGAGAAGCTGAGAAAAAGAAGCTCTGCACCTTGTAATACAGGTTGCTGAGTATGAGAAGTATGGGAATGTACCTCTTGCAAGGCTGTCATAAACCTTTTATCTTCTGGTGTTAACTGGGAGCAGAGGCTTTCAGCATTTCACAGAATAAAACTGATAAGTACAGTGTGCAAGATTTTCAAAAGAAGGACAAAGAGAGAAGAAAGAAAAAAGTAATTCGTATTTGGCACAAAAAGCTTTTTTCTACTTGAGGTGAAATTTACTCAGATGTTATTGCTAGATAAAAAACATACTGAAATCATGTTCCATTACCTTCCTAAACCTCAAGAATGTTTTCACTCAAGCTTATGTCAGTATACACATATAAACCATATCTTTTTATTTGTGACTTACAGTTCTAAATTGTTCCTGAAAAATGCAGTTCATGACACACTTCTTACACTGCCAGGGACACTTAAAATAATCATTCATCTGCTTCTGCTGCAATGATCAAGCAACGAAAGCTGCAAAAATTTTGTGAAACAAAAATGCCATATTGCATAGCAATCAATTCTGTGCTTTTACAGTTGCTGAAGACTTTTGCTTTCTTCTGTAAGTGTTCTGTCTTCTGTACACACAGATGTCCATCAATCTTCCTATTTTACCTTTTATTGCATACATATTTTATATAGGAAAAATGTAGAGCTGGCAAAACAACTGATGCTATTCTATCTTACCCTGATCTTTCAGACAGGAGAATGGAATATTTTTTACCAAAAACTTTCAGATGCCTATATACTGAAGACAGATTTATTTAACGATATGCTACATCCATCCTACCTTCATTTTATGTTGGATAAATACTAAGAATATGTATTAGATAATTTTAAGCAGGTACAGTGCTGTCATACTAGTTTGGGTTTGTATTCATTTTCCTGTGGAAACTGGTATAAGATTCATATCCTGTATTTATCTTAATTCTATTTGTCTGACCTCAACTCATTTTCTCTTATTTCCCTAAATGAGAAAGATCTTAACAGAAATCCATATAGCAGTTGAGCCACATTTTTTTTTGACTTGACGTTTCTTATTATATGCTTTGAATGGAATTTTAAATATAAAACCGAGAGAATTATATGTGTGTGTGTGTGTGTGTGTGTGTGTGCGCGTGTGTGTGTGCGCGCATGGAATTTGCATTCTCTGTTGCCTAGTTTCCTGATTAGTAGCTAGATATGTAATTACCAAATTACTGATACCCCTGCAAAAAAGAAACAGTTTTCTTTGACAAAAATTACTGTGAAGTAATAAAATATTGTTCCTATTGAACAGGCTAGGAACTGAGTGGTATTAACTGTGGCTTAAGCTAAGACATAGGGAATTTTGTGATTCAGATGAATTGCAGGAGCATGGACTTTTGTGAGGCAGTCTCATCTGAAATCCTTGCTATCTAATCAGCCAAGTGTGTAGAGCAAAGCATGCTTAGAATAATAGTCTAAAGGTTTACTATGACAAACTGCTGAACTTTTCTCCTTCTCTTTGTAGAATTTCACAGTGTTCATTTCCCTTCAGAGGTTAAGATGGAGGGCAATAGTTCAGCCAAAGTATAAGGAGAGCTCTGTTGCTAGATGAGGCCAGTTGTTCTACCAGTTTTGGTTATAAACTCTAGTATTGCTTACATGGTCTGGTAAGGCACAACTGGATTCTGTTTAAATCCAGAAGGAAGAGAGAGGTATTTTGAAAAGAAAATTTATTATATAATGTGACAGCATGAATGAAATGTGTCTTTAAATTTGAAAGATAATACAATTTTAAAAATATTTGAAATATAAATACTAATAAATAATTAATTAAAACTTAATAAAGAATATTTAGTAGAAATCTGATAGTGTTATATATAACTTCTTTGCCCTGTTTTTGAGCAGTGTTTGGTCCTTCTAGGTGCTTCTGTTAGGATGAGAATTTTGCATTATAGGTACTGTGTGTTCTTTTTCCATACATATACGCAACACTTTTTCCCCTTGTATGGGAAAGTGCGGAAGAACGTCGAGGAGATAGGTGATGGAAGCTCGCCAGACCGTTCCATGGGAAAAGGAGTATCAACAGGGCATGGTGACCCATAGCCACGTAGCTGGGCCTGGGCCAGTGTGGTGTGCACCTGGGCTTTGACTCGAGATTAGCGATGAGCTCGATATGCCCACTGCGCGTGTGTGTAGTACACAAAAACCACGTATAGTGCCCCCCCGGCGTTCCTTGCCATGGACCGACACTCAGTGGTGCCAGGGACTCTCCCACTCCTTTATTGCCTCGATCGGGAATTGCTGGGGAAGCCCCGCTCAGATGCAGGAGTAATAAACGCTCAGCATTGACCTTAGTGTGCCTTGTGGTTGTGTATCTGTTCCTGCCGGGAGTCCAGGAGTCACCCCTGCCGTACCCTTACACCCCTGATCTCATTAGAATACTGTAGAAACTGTCAGGCAGTTTTCTTGCTTAAGTAATACCTACTACTTCCATTTTACTCAATTCTGTGCCCGAAAATTTCTGCTCTTCTGATTCCACTTTGGGATTTGCCTCCAATCATATACATAGTGTATGCAATATTTTAGATTCACTGAGTATTAACATGTAAACTCATGAGCCTGACTGACTGTAACTAACACGTTCCATGACCTGGAGAAAACCTGAATTGTTTGCCACTGTTTGTGTTAGGTAACATAGGAGGTTTATTACTATGAAAAAGGAATATGAGGTGAAATATGATGATTGTGTGAAAGAATGGGTTAGTTTTTATTCCTCATTAGACATTAAAGTGCACTGTATAGGCTTGCCTTGGTTCAAAATTCATCTGTTGGCAGTCCCTGGAACCTTTCAGTATAACAAAAAATCTCTAGATAATTGCTAGGAGCTGAGCAGAGTTTCCATCTAATGAAAATAATCTTAAATATTGTACCGACTAGCAGATATATATACTTATTTCTCTGGGAAGTATCACCCAAAGTGAAGCTAGGAGAAGAAATCTCCAAATGCATCAAAACCAAGGAATTAATACTCAGGGTTTTTGTTTGCTTGTTTGGTTGGTTTTGGTTTTGGTTTTGGTTGTTACTTCTGAGTTGTAAATAAGGACTTTGTGCTATAAGGACTTTAACTGTGATAGTATCTTACTAAAGCTTTGCCAGTCTGGGAGTCTCTATGAAAAAGCCACATCCTGAAAAAAGATTTTTTAATTTTTTATTCAACATTTGTTCCGAAGCTCAGGATAATTTATACCAACCTTCCTCTGCAACTAGGGGATAGAAATCCACTTTCTTTTTTCTTGTTTTGTTTTTTTTTCAGTAACAGACATATGGAAGATTTTACCTTATGTGCTAGATACTGATATTCACTGAGCCCTCTCCCAAGTAATGAGACTGGGAAAGCAACAGCACTGATGGTAAAAATTCAGGGTATAATTACYGGGTTTTACAGTTTTAATTGCTGTGGGCCACACTCTGATTGATCCCAACAAGCAGCGCAGAAGACAGAAGTCTTAAAATAGAAGCAGTGTAAAGAGGAATTGTAGTGCACAGTTCACTGTAGGTGAGAGGCATCCTCATTGCCATATGCACACCAAAACATCCTGCACCAGAAAGGTGGAGTCTTTCCCAAGGAAAGCTAGTAAACTTTTATTCTGTACATAATTTCTGCTATTTAATCATTCAGGAACTTGTAGTTCTCTGACAAGAAAGCAGGGAAAAGACGTGTTCTATAGAAGTAGAAACATTTTCTGATGTGGACAGGGGAAGTGACTTGTTTTACAAAGAGCACTATAAATAGAACATTAATGTTTGTTCTCTACTAACAAGCAACTGTTGGAGTTGGCTAAAGGAAACACTGTAAACAGCAGGTATTAAATTAAGACTGGAGTACGTGAAGCATGAGGAAAGAAAATCTATATCAAAAAGAGAAGTTTGGAGTACTAGAAACATTTTTTTTCCCCTCTAGTGTCATGGAAAGACTTTGTTTGCTTTAGTCAACATTTCTAGGATGTTCTAGGATCAGGAAGCCACTTTTGCACACTGTTTTTCAGCTGTGTTAGGAACTTTGTTAAATATATTTTCCCTTTCTTCCAAATGACTGTAATTACTACTTAGCTTTTCTTAAATAACACTTCTTCAAAAGGTTTTTAATAATCTTTGCCAAACTCTGTGGTATTGAAAAACTGTTCAGTCTTCATCAGCCTACTGAGCTCTCAACACAACAAATTTAAGTTAATGATCTAACTGAAAGGATTCTGAGGAATGATTTATGGCATTTTCTTAACATTTTGAAATGTATAGCGAAGCATGGGGAACATTTAATCTGGGTCACTTTATAGCAAACATAAGTTATTCTTTGACCTTTAGTTCCTACTTTCCATTCTGAACAGTTACTAAAATATTGTGGTTTGAAGGAAAGATCTGAAACTACACTGAATTAGGTGAGAGTGGAAATATTTAATTCTTTTAGAAAACAAATGGGAAGCAAAAGCTGTTGCTTTGACTCTCCCACCTCCCATGTTTCATCTAAAAATAACTTGATTTTGTGCACATTATCAGTTTAGCAACATGAATATGGAAAACATTTTTGGTGAATTTTTCGCAGTTTCAGCAATTCCTTTTGGATTTGTAGGATGATCTCATGTGGGGAGAAAAGAATAACTAGAATGGGTTTCAAAGCATGTGGGAGGAATAAATAATTTTTTCCTTCATCCTATATTCCTCCCTAATGACATGCTCATACCACTTATTTTAAATGAACTGGAATGGGGGAAGGATGAAGAGGGAAATAGCTTCATTAATGAAATATAAAATAAATAAAAAATAGAACTATTCATTGGGACTCTAATACGCAGCAAGTTTTCTTGGGAAGAATTAATGGCAGCATGGTTAACTAATTGGTTTTTGAGATTACAGTTTTATTCATTCTTCAGCCTAGTGGGAAAAATCACTTGTATATAAATACTATCCTCAGACCAAAAGAAGGGAGAATAGCTTGCATTGTTTTGTTTTCCTTTGACCTTTTCTGTTATGCCTAAGCAATAACAGTGAGGAAATTCAGAAGAAGCTTTTCTCATTTCTCTCTTCTACCCAAAACATATAATTCAATGTGACAGCTATCTTTTCAAGAGGATGAAACTGTGGTGGGGAGGACAGGTGGTCTTCCTTTGGTCAGTTTCTCTGAGCCATGCTGTGTGAGTGACCAGATTTTTTCGTGAGGTCTTCATGTAGATGACAATGTTATATGCAGTCAAGTCAGGTTGCCAATGTTTCAGCTATATGAGATTAAATCTTAGTCCCCGTCATTCACTCTTGTCATGGCTTCTTCTATCTTTAAGCATGGTAGCTGATTCAGAGTAAAATTCTCTTCGACAGATATTACTGTCCTTGTTGTCTCATTACCTTTTTATAGATATTCTCAGCACAGTGGGATTGTCCTGTCTGTGCTGTGAGATAACTGAAAGCCCTGTAGCCAAGTTTGTCTGGATCTCAGCACAAGAGTATGTGTCTTTAGAAACTTTATTAATTCAGTTTAATATCATGAGAGTGTGCTCACATGGACTATGAGTTACTCAAAGCACAAAATGACAAGCTTACATATGGCCAGGATACACTAAATAAGAATATAATAAACATTCTGTGTATCAGGACTGATCAACTTTTTGTCTGTCAACCTTATTTTCAAATGTTATATAGGTCGTTTGTATAATAGAGTTCCAAAGACAGCTTCAGCTTTACTCAATGTTAGGTATTTTGAAGGGGGAAGAAAAAAAGGTTTAAAAGAAAACTAGAATATCTTTAAATGTTAGAAACTGAACTTTTTTTTGCAGAGGAGGGGATAAATATTATCACTTTCTGCAGGGTTGTAAAATTCCAACTAGCTGTAATTAGTATGTCATTTAAAATAGAAATTCTGTAAGCCTATAATGCATTGTGACAGTTTGTCATAAAGAGGTAGTGGCAGAGATGTTGTGATTGGGAACCGACAACTGAGTTTCAATAAAGCAAATATACGTATGTACTCAGAAAGCAAATCATCTTTTCATGAGCAAAGATGGGTATTATGATCAAATACTATGATTTCTTTATTCCTGTCATTCTGTCATGACTTCTTCTGTCCAAAAAGATGTTAGATGCAAGAGGATTAAAAAAAAAACAAAACAAAAAAACTATTTTCAGCAAATCTTATCATCCTTGTTGCTTTATCATTTTCTTCTTGATTATCACTAAGCTTGAGTCAGAAATGTGGCAATATTAAACAAATAAAAATTTATTTAACCTTATGAAACTCTCTTGCAATGTCCGAGTAATTGAGGCTGTTTTATTATTTTCAGTGACTGATACAGTTTTGACATCTTTTATTCTTCAAATAACCTTGGGAGAAATAAGAATAAATGTGCTTGTGAAATGACATACCATATAAACCTTTCCCTAGAGCTGTTTTCTATAAAAAGAGAAATCCTTTGTTTATCTTTATCCTTGACACTTCAGAAGAGTGCTTGTTGTGGTGATAAAGAGTAACTGATAAGCCCAAATTCTCCCACTTGAAAATGTGTCTGACAAACGGCTTTCAGAAAAAGATAACAGTTATTTGAGGACATCTTTATTACTAAATTAATCCCTGAATGTATAGTTTCCTACACATTCTTGCATTTTTTTTCCCTTTTGCATCAAAATGCAAGATTCCCAAGGTCAGCTGCGGACACTATGACTGTCATGTCACCTAGATTTAATTTCTTAACTTTGGTGTTTACTTAGGCTTTCTAAGTAATTAATAAATTGATGTGTGTCTAAACTTGGTAATTGCCCTAAATTTTCTTCAAGAAACCCATATCTCCCCATCAATTACCTAAGAAAGCCTGTGTACTCTGGAGATCATTTCACCTGGCTTACATGACTAAAGCTGAATTTTCCTAGAAAAAAACCATCTCCAAAATATGTAATCACATGCTTTTCTAAATAGTGATCCCTTTTCAACTGAGAAGAATTTTTTTCCATTGATCAAAAACTATATATTTTTAAGCTTTTTGTCTAATAAACATTTAGGCACACATTTTTCTAAATCTTTTCCCCCCCACTAAATCAGTAGATATGGTATTAAGAAAGCAACATCACATCCGAACTCTTCCTATAAAACTTGTTTAAGACTGTAGATCACCATGTTTGTATTATTAGCAGTATTGCAGAAGAGTTGCYATGCTGTAGTGTAGTTAATTTACAGGTAAATCTTTAGCCACTTATGTTTAGCAGTAGATACAGGAAAGTAATGTGATTTTTTTTTTTTTTTACTATGGCTTTTTAATATTCTATTTACATATTCCACAGGTATTGAGAACCATTGTTTTCATACATTCTGAACTGGTAGGGTCCCAGCTGATCCCAGTGACCTTCTAATTAAATATGTATAATGAGCACAATCAATTTCTGACTGTAGTCCCAGTCTCATGCTATTTTTCCCCCCTTTTGAAAAATATTCTCATTACCATGATGTTGCGAAAGAAATACTGTACACTTCAGTCCAAAAGGACTGTGAGCTAAAAAGTGCAAGTTGAGGCCAGAAGGGACAAAATGAATATTCTGAAATTAAACAGGAGAAAGGCAGCCTTTACAGTAGGTGTGCTGTTGCACAAGCGGAAAATTGTGAGATTCCTCAGACAACATGATTATAGGATCCTACAGGGGAGGTGTATTTCCCCAAAGAAATGTACTCACTAACTAACTAAAATACACTGTCATGAAGAGTTCAGAGTAGTAAGCACTGAAGGTTGCATAGCAGTTCACTGTTGTGTCACCTTGTAAAATCTACATGGTGCTCCATGAAGCAGAAGCACATTGTGGAGATACCCAGGTGGTTTGTTAGTTCAAGCTCCAGGAAGGTGAAAGGGAGGTGGTGTAGTTAGGGGCTGCTGGAAGGAGGAATGGGAGGGTAGGGAGAGTACCAGGAACAGCTGGAGCCTAGGGGAGTATATGGTGAAGGGGCCACTACAGGGGAGCAGTCTGATCTCACAGTGGGACTGGAGCTGTGAGGAGACAACAGTATCTTACAGAAGGGTAGGGAGTGGGAGGCAGGCACACCCAGGTGTGCAGAACAGGAATACAAGCAGCAACAGTGAAGCTCATCTACAAGAACAGGAGGAACCTGTTTTAAATCTTACTACAAATCTACTGCAGCTTTGCAAATTAGCTGTGGAGAGAGCCAGAAAAACATCAAAATATGATATATTGACTTATGCTGCGTACAAGGCATTTCAACAGGAGCCAAGCTAGAATGATGCAGGGAAGAAAATGTTTTAAAATGATTAAACTGATTTCTTGATTTTTAACTCACCAACATGCATATTCCCTACATGACAACCTCTGTACACAAATCTGTATTGGAAATTAGAATAAATAAGCATGAAAGCATTTAAGATAAAATGCTAGCTAAGGAAGCTAAGAAAAAAGAGAAGACATTATTGTCCAAAGCTTCTGGTTTGCAATCTAAGCAAAACAGACCTCTTTGCTACAATGTATGATACATATTGTAGTTCCACTTACTGCACACTGAAAATTAGAGCTGGGTAAAGCACTCCTTTGGCTTATTATCTTTTTTTGTAAGTGGAATTCCTCTATTACTGAAAACATCCAATGAGAGTTTAAGTGCCTTTAGTAAGTCTTCATTATTATTCTGGCCCTGTAAACATTGATGGCCAATGGCAGCAATCCTTTAGTGTAAGCTGTTTTATAGAGCTGTATAATATTATTGATTTTACTAAGGGAACAAGAAGCAGGTGGATATACGATCTGTTATTGCTACCTGAGGGATAATTTACAGAAAAACTTTAAGAAATTTTTATTTCAGTACAGAAACAAAGCAGTAAAAGAATCTTCATGCAAAATCTCTGAAATAATTGCTGATACCTGACAATCATTTCTGTATTGGTTTCTCCTTGTTTTATGCTGTTCGTGAAAGAGCAAAAAGATGGAAGGTAGATGACAGATGAACATGAAATAAGCAATACTTGAAACACATAGAGATTCTTCTTTCACTATCTCAGGATTTAAGGAATGATCATCATGTTTTTACATTACTGGCTCATCAAGACAAAATTGGAGGTAAAAATTAAAATGTATTGAAGAGCAGTCTCAATTCAGAGATAATATGTACTTACTTTGTCCTGACAATGCCAAGATTTCTTGTGCTGGTAGTTAGGCAATGCAGCAAGAATTTTGAAGTTTAGGTATAAATCTCTGAGAAGACTGTTCATATAGAAACACATTTATTTTATCCTTTATGAAGAAATTACCAACTGATGATTTCTGGAATTCTATCTATGTTTTAACAATATTTCTTTGAATTGAGAATTCAACTTGTTTTCAAGCAAGAATCATGAACCTCCAGTTGTCTGTTACTGTTTATTGACTTTGCCTCCTGTTACCTATCCTTTTTTTCTTCTATCATTCCAATCCTCCTTAGAGTGAAGAAGAAAGTTATGATGTATAATCTCATAAAGAGGTTATGGCAGGTGATAAAAGAAACAGTGAGAGATGCTGGTTGGATTTCTAATCTGTTTCTTTAATGAAGATGCTTAGTTGTGCGCTGTCCGAGTTCATATTGCTAGGATTTTCAGAAAGCAGATAGAAATCACTGGGCTGTTTTCCTTATTTCAGACCTCTTGACTAGTGAAGAGAAGTGCAATTCACGCTGACTCAATGGCACCTACGCTGGTCATTAGCTGACAAGATGTGAAATGTCTCACTGACACAAATGGCTCCACAGCTGATTGGGAGCCTGTCTTAAATTTTAAAGATGACGTGTAGTAGAACACAAACTCTGTAGTCTTTCTGGAAGTGTCTGCATTGCATTGTAAAGGCTATAAGGCTCTTCAAAAAGCCTGTTCTAGGCAAGATCAAAACATGTTTTGGGGAAAAAACTTGGTCCCGGATGTCTGAACTTCCAGAGTTCAATATGCTTTTAGAAGTACTCTGACAAGAAGTTGGTAAATTGCTCATGAGAAAATGTGAGTTTAGAAAGTGAGTGAGTTAGGAAGCCCTCACATCTACTACAGTATAGCTATGTCAGGGAGTTTGCAGGTTAGGCTGGTAATGAAGGAGATGAAAGATTTTGCACTCTCCAGGCAGTAGCAGCACAGGCATAACTATATCACTGGATTTACACACCTGCACCTCAGAAACAATTCAGCAAAAGCAATAAGCAATCTCTATTTTGTTTTTCTCCTTTTATTTGTCCACCTGCAGGTCTGGAACCAGAAGAGAAAGGGAAGGAGAGGGCAAGGGCAAAGGAGAGGAGCGGGAAAAGGGCAAGAGGATTGGAGGGGAAGGGAGGAAAGGGAAGGGAAATAATTGGCCATGTTGTTTGCTAGTAATTTGCCATGCTGCATCCTTTACCAGATCATTAACTGATGGTGACAATAAGATCCAGGTTTGATTTGTGCTAGTTTGAACAATGAATATCAAAACTTTAATTAAGCATTAATGTGTGTGTTTTGCTGTGATTGCTATGATCTTTTTGCACTGCTGGTCTTTTTCTAGTAAAGATTCCTGAATTTGTTACAGTTTTTACACAGTCAACTATTATTGTTCACTAGTCTAATAAAAGTAGTCATTCTATTACTTTATTACTTTGTACCTTCACCACATGTTACTTCACCACTGCATAAAAGGATTTTTCCTTCTGTGGAATAAAACAGCCACTGTGAAAATATGTAACTTAAATGTCAACCAGAAAAAGTGTATCACCTTTAATAATATACATATCCTCATTTGTGTGGGGGGGAAACAATAATTTTAACCAAACTAATCAAGCTTAAGTTTATTAATTTTACTCTTACACACTCTAAGTAAAAGAAATTTGTTTCAACTCTGTACTTGAGGCGGGTATACAAAATTAATGTGGTTAGCAGTGTCTCAATCAGTCAGTTATGGTGACTTTCTTTCACTGAAGATTTCCTGTCTACTTCATCGCCAGGAACCTGTGGCACCTACTTAAGCTTTGGGATATTATGCAAACAAAAATGTGTAGAAAATGCAAATCTGTTGACTGAATATTATTTTTTCCCTTTAATTGGGGAATTTTTTCTGGGAATAATCAGCTGAAAAGAACACATAGTGAGCTGAAGAAAAATGTGTACAGATGTAGAGGTAGATATAGCATTACTATGTATATTGCATACATGGCAGTTCTGGTCTCCTACAGCCTAATGGCAGATCTTTAATCATGTTTGAATGTGTGTGTATAGAGAAGCATGGTTTAAACATATCTAGTAAAAACATACAACTAATAATAATTCTGGTAAGCAGTATTTCAGCATCATCTTGTCATACAAATTTTAGTGGTTCTGGCTATTGACATTGTACCATAAGAACAAGATCATAAGTGGGAAAGACTGCGCTTAAAGATAAATACCCATTTTTCTTATATTATTTTACTAATAACTGTCCACCAGGCACTTACAATTCAGTACCTTGCAAACAGCACAAAAAAGACATATCTCTTTCGTTGTGACCTGCATGTAGTGAATGAAGAAGCATACTACAAGGAAGACATTTTTATTTGTGACACTGCACTAATTCAAACATCATTTGTAGTTCATATTTCATATTACTGTTTTTTCCTAAGTACTTTTCACAGCAATTAACAAATCAAGATTTATCTTTCATCCTGGTCCTCCTCCACTGTATGCTCAGTAAGTACAGCTAATCCTTACCTAACATACAGAAAATGTGGATAATAGAGCAATAATTGACATAGTATTTGATATAGAAACACAATTATATTAAGAATGAATTTATTCCTATAACTATTCTAATCACTCTTAACATAAAAGTCCTGGGAAGCACTGTGGACGTAACAAGCTGTTTTGTGCAGGCTCTTAAAAGTGCAAAGATAGTGCATTAAAATTAGATCCCAAGTGAACAAGGACAGATAACTGGCGTAAGTACTTCGATGCAAACAGAAAAAGAAGTGTTTCTTACAATAATATAAATGAAGATCAAAAGGCGAATAAAATCACTATTTAGGAGAATGCCTTTTTCTACTTATATATAGACATCTCCTCAGACTGCCTAAACTCATTAGAAACATAATAGTAATTGTCTGCTCCAATACTGCAGAATGACAGTGACAGGATTTTTCCTTTTTTTTTTTTTTCCCTTGCATTCCATTCACAGGTAATCTCTGTGCTGCACTTGTGGCTGATAACAGATGAACTATGGAAAGATTTGAACAGCATCTAACCTTTAGTCTATGAATGCTGTAAGTCAGAAATTGGCAAGTAATATATTGAGAGTAGGCTTCATAAAATTGATAGTAGTCTTGCTGAAAATTTATATCTGTGAACTCCAAAATCCACTAAAGGTAAGGTTATTATCTGTTTTGAAAGTAAAATAAGTGTGAAAATTTAGGTATGGTGCAAATATTTAAAAAGCCATTTTAGCATATTTTCTTGTGAGAATATTCATAGACACAAAAAAAGTTTTTTCCAAAATGAACTAACTGATTAAATACTCTTCAGTGCACACCATACTCAAAATTGAACTGACTAAATACTGTTAACAGTGTATTTAAAATGTATCAAATTATATGCATATCTATTGCATTAAATATAACAGGCCAAATTCATCCCTGCTAATTTCTTCCTAATTTTAATGAAGGAGCTCTTTGCTAGTGCTATGATGTCCAGGTTAGGAAAACAAAAAGAGAAGGAAAAGGACTTGCTCCTCAGTTCCTTCCTCTTTTGTTAGGTCAAAGATGTCTCTATTTCCTTCTTCTATTAGATCAAGGGTCCCTAAGGAAATTGTAAAGGCAAAATTCCTAAACAGGTGGAAATGTGGCATGATCTGCAGCAATATGCTCTCCTCTGAGCATACCTCAGAGTGAAGCAGAAGAAAGGTAGTGTCAAATTGCTTTTCTGTGGACCCCATGAAGAGGATGCTGCAGAAATTTTTCCAGGAAAAGCAGTGGAAAGATGGGTGTAGGCATCTGAAAGAAAAACTCACAAACATTCAGAAATCACTGGAGTAGACGGAAAAAAAAAAAAAAAGACACTTAAGTACAGGAGTTGGAGCATATATAYTTGCTGAGACTTTTTAATTACAGTGTTTCTTCAAATATTCCATCCAACTTTCACTACCTTCAGATTTTTCTTGATCTGGTGTCCCTGAATTAGTTTACATCTGCATCAAACTCCTGTGCAGATAATCTGGAAAGTAATCTGGCACCTGAGGAAATGAAACTCGGTATCTGATTCTGTATCAGAGCTACATGACTTACAGAGGAACTGTGATTATCAAATATTCTAGGCTGAGGAAAAATGTGCTTGTTCTTTCATTTTCAGTAGCCTAGCTGGATTTGAGGCTAGCAATGAAACTCCAAAGCAGAAAAAGTTCACTTGCTTCCTCATTATCTTGCAAATATTACAGCTCAAAGCATTAAGCTGCTTGACGAAAATCAGAATTATTTCTTTAGTCCCCTGTTTGTAACCATGTTTGTAATGTAAACATGAAACAACAGTTGCTTTTCTTCAGCTTGTAAATGTTCATAACTGCAGACGGCTCCTCTTCATCTGCTACAGGAACACCTATTTACCCAGCTGGTAAGCAGCAGAGTGGCAAATAAGGACAGCTTACAGAGACGTGGCAGTTAGTGATACAGCTGTTTGTTTGCAGATTTTTTTTTTTTCTGTCTGAGTTTTTCCATAGTGGTAGATCTTTAGTAAATTTGTTTTTTTCTCCCCATTTCTCATAAGTTTGGATTTTTTTTCTTTCCATTTTCCAGCAGTATATTTTGATATTTTTTCTTATTTCCCTCCACATTTTGGCCATTTGCATGGGGTTTCCTGCATTATTTGGCCAGTTTGTCAGTTATCTGTCTATTTATCAGTGCTGATCTTTTGTGGGTTTTCTTCCTCTAGCAGTTTTTGGAGGGGGGGGCATTGTCTTTGGGACGTTTTTTGTTGTGTCTGTTGTTCTGCCTTTGCTTTAGTTGATGTCTTATGTATATATTTACTTATGTAGGTTTTTTTATTTATTGTTTTGTTTTGTTCTAGTTTCTGATTTTCTGAGAACTGCATTTTCTGCTTTCAGTTGCTTCTGTAGCCTCTGAGATTCTCCACAGCCAGCAGGTCCTGTAAGCTACTTCCTGATTTTTGGAGTCTGGTTGTTAGCTCTTTCCAGATTGGAGGGTCTTGAAAAAAAGGGGTCTGGAGGCATTATCCCAGACTAATTGCTGCATGCCTACCTTACTTGTAGGTGGCTTTTTGTAACACGTTTGTTAATGGGAAATAGAGACAGCACATGAGATATTTAGCAAAGATTGAAGAATGTTTTAATGTTTTATAGTGTATTTTGATGATGATATTTTTTGTAGTCTTATCAAAACATTCTGATAGAATTGATCTGTAATTACATCATGTTTGTCACTAGACAAATCTAGGAAGCTACAGGTAAATTAACTTCTTAATTTAGTGCAAATCAGAATGTCATGGAGATGTCTTCATAACAAGTATGTTTCTAAAAGCTGGTCTAATTTGGCAAACTTTTTAGTGTACTTACTGATTTTTAGTGCGTGCGATGTCAAAAAATATAATTGTAAGCAAGTGGGATCCGCTATTTAGCAAAATGCTTGGGTTTGGGGTTTTTGGGGGGGAGGGTTGTATATTTATTTTTTCTGTAAGTCTTTTTGCATCAGATTTATTCAGTTTGACTAATGAAATGATGTTTCTCTCATTCCCTCTCTTCAACAGCCATAAATCCAACTCAAGATTCAGAAATCCTGTTCACTTCTCTGTGAGTTATATCTCTCTGAAGATTTCAGAACTCCTTTCTTTCATTTTCTTCCTTTTCTTATGCAAGATGGAGGTAAATTCTCCTAGTTGCAAGGCTTCAATACTCTGAAGCAGTAAAGTAAATGCTACTGGAGTTAGGTATTCCTGAGTGTTATTAATAACTATGTTATTAATTTATCAAATGTGTTAAATTCTTTAGTTTGTGAGAGTTGGAGGTGGAGGAAGATTCTTCATTTCTCAAACACTTCCTAAACTTATCAGAAGATTTCAGATTCCAGATAGTAATGTCAGATTAAAATTTTGAAGGGAAATAAATAAGTACTAGGTCCTCAGTTCTAGATCCTCAGTGATGGATGCTGCAGACACTGCAGGTATTTCTGCGGTTGAAATACTAACAAAACAAGATTCAAGTAATTTTAAATAGCATCTGTGAAACCAGAGTAAAACTGTTGATCATACTGAAGTCAATATGAATTACAATGAGCATTCCTACAGTGTAGAATATTTGCTTTCTCTCCAGAGAGCCTATAAGATTGTTGCTGGAGATTAATTTCTGGAATAAAACTTAAAAAAAAAAAAAAAACTAAAAAACCCCCAAAACCTTAACTTTGAGAAATGGCTTTCAGAAGAAGGAAGGAAAGAAATATCCTCTAATTCATTACTGTGGCATGTCAACTTTTGTTTTATAAATCACTCTGCATTGTACTTAATGGTGGATCCCGTTTGATTTCAGTGGTACTTAATGATATTCGATTTTAAGAGGAAGCTCTGGGTACTAAAGTGTTAAGAATTTTTTTTCAAAACAATGAGGCCTGGAAAAGTAGATAAGAAATGAAAAGTAAAAGAAAGTTGATTAATTAGCTCCTATAAACACCTGTTCAAAAATTTTTTACTTGGTAAAATTGTAAACATTCATTAAAAATCAATTATAAGATTGCTGGAATTCCAGCAAGCAGTCTTCGATCGCAGTCTTGTCTTTATCGTGTAATATGCAGCTCACCAGTGCAATTTAATTTTAGGGATATAACAAACATGCTCTGTCCATTGCATGATACTCTTCCCATCATAATGATAGTATAATGTAAGTTCATATTTGCACAATTTGAAAAATGTCTTCAAGTTAATGTGCTTGCCTTGTGTTGTGCTTTGAATCTGTAAGCAAATTGTGGTCATTTATCACACAAGAGAGAACTAAGTTAGCTCTGGTTTTTGTTTTGTTTGTGTTTGTTTGTTTTCAACAAGAGTTAGAGCTGTTTGAAATAAAAACTTGTTTCCAAAATTAATTGGAAACATAAGGTAGGGGAAGAGAAGAAATAATCAAGATGGATAGAATTAAATCAAGTGTTATAATCCAAATCTTAAACAGATTACATCAGTCTCTAAACAGAGTCCTGGACATAAAGCATCCCAATTAAATCAATGTGGCCTGCTGTAAGTGCACCTTATTGTGTTGTGTGCAGGATATATTTAATATCCTTCAAATTACTTTGCAAAAAACAATCTTGTTTAACATTCTGTCTTCTGCTAAGGCTTGCTAGAACATGTATGACACCATGCATCCAAGGACATCTAACAGGGTTTTGCAAAACAAGGATGTTTTAATGAAAACAGCTAACATTCTGTATGGAGATGGTAGTCATAAATGTGGTAGGTTAGCTGTTCTTGCACAATATTCAGTTAATAAAATTAAAATTCAGTTTGATTGCTTGCTTGTTTCCAGATGGAGGTCACAGATGGTTCAAGTAATCAATGCCCTTTACTTTGCTAATACCTGGATAATGAAAATTTGGTCTTTATCTTGTAAAATCAGAAAGATAAATCCTGGCAAATACTACTAAGGACTTGAAGACTAAAATGCATGGTCTTCAGAACTATTACCTTAAAGGCTAATTTTAATAAAAAGATAGCATAAAAATATTTTTTTTAGTAAGAAGTACTCAGTTGTAGTGTGTATACCAAGAATGTGTTTTGTCTTTGAGACTTGGTTTCGTTATGATAGTGTTTTCAATATCTACTAACATGACAGACAGCCAGGGATAGCATGAGTTTTTCCTGACAGTACCTATGCATCTGTGAAATGAGTGATTTGCATCCCTCAAACACTCTGCGTCCTAATTTCCTGGAAATTCCTTCCAAAGATCTTTATTTGAAAACTGAAGAAGAGGCAAGGGAAGATGTATACCTCAGCAGAGTCAAGATTCAGAATCTAGCCTAAATGGCTTTTAGATAAGTCTAAATAACACAGTTGTAAAAATGTGATGAAATAGGTTTATTCTCTTATTTAAGGACTTAGAAGTACCTTATATACAAAGTGGGCAATTTAACCCCAGTTTTTGCTTAAAAAAAAGGGGGGGGGGAATACACAACAGTTAAAATACTATCATCACCTGTTTCAGTAGCAGTCTAGTGCTGTTTCCTGATGCTTACCTAATTCACCTTCTGGCATTCTGCTAAAAGCAGCACATGTCAGGCATGCGGTCTCTCTGAAGAAAGTGTTGCTTCCCACTGCTCATAAAAATGTTGAAGCTGGAAGAGTGTGAGGAAAGAGCTATGTGAGACTTTCATGATCCTGCTTTCTGTGCCTTTCTGTTTTTGAGGTGTCTGGAATCTGATTACATAGGCAGAGGCAATTTTGTGAGATGGAATAGAGGGAACACTTTACAGAGAAATTTCTCTCTGGTATCTCTTTCAGGGAATAATTTTTTTCTTCCGTATTTATTTTGTCTCTTTCTCTTAGTCCCAGATAAATCTATCATGTCTGATTGTTCCTTCTGTACTGAAGAAAACAAATAGTTCAAGGGATCATAAATATCATGATGGATCAGAGAAAGACTCATGATCCTACCTGCTGTTCAGTCCAATACTAGTGCTTCATATGTTCCTGCCAAAACCTTATTCAATTTTTTAACTTAAAAAAGAAGGAAGAATTTTAACTCTGTATTTTCAGATTTAGGGACATGTCTATGCTCTGAACTATGTTCAAACACTCTGCATGTTATTCTACATAAATATTATCCTACACAGAGATGCATGAAAACTCACATATTTTCTGAGGCAGGAACTTTAGGTTGATTTTGCTACAGATTTTACTGTTCTTTTAAATAAATGGCCATAATGTCCTCAAATGAACCCTTCAGTTCCCTTCAATTAATTATGAGGAACCTACTCTGTTTTCACACCACTGTGTTTGTTTTGGGCAGAGCTGATCCTTCTTCTCAGTAGTATAAGTAAGAAGCTAGAGCACATTCCCCCGAAAGAGCACCTATAACATGGAGACTGAAAATTAGGTCTGTTTTTTACTATCTGAGGTTACTCTATGCATCAACAAGTTATTGGCTATTCCAGGGGTAATTGTCTGTTTCTGTTGCTAGGAATTTGTATCAATAATAGAATATTCATAGGAATAACTTCTTCCACCACAAGTAACTGCCCTTAACCCAGGCCAGTGAGTATTCAATTGTTTTATGTAAAGTAGAACAAATCAAATTTGAAAGAAAGAGAGAGAGAGAGATCTTGATCCTCTCCCTCATGTTCCCAGAAGATGCAAGAGAACATTGATCTGTGATGGTGCATATTTGATGATTTCTAATTAAGTGATTATCTTCTAACATACATATATTTTAAGCTAGTATAATAACTTATTTCAAAGGAGGTGTTGGATTTATATGAAAATAGTGCCAGTCTTGAGGAATAACTTGTCTGTTACTTACACCTAGAGTCTCAACTACTGTAAATCACTGTAACTACATTTACTATGATGGGATTATGCTGATTTAATACCACTTGAAGATATGCCTCTGAAAATTCTGTTAACAAATGTGCTTGATTTGCATAACAGAAAATTCATAAAGCTGAAGTTTCATGCATTGCCTACTGCAGCAATATTATGCACACTGATGATCAGGATGCCTGGAAGAAAGAATGTAGGAGCTTGGTCCAAAAGCCTTAAATTAAACGGCTGAAGAACTAAAACTATGGTTAGAAATAATGGGTTTTCATCATGTGAAAAAAAAACATGGAATTCTTTTGCTAAAGTACAACCTGGAGATTTTATCAGATAGATATAGTTGATTATCCAGTTATCATCTGGATGACATATTAAAACTGTTTAATATGATTGTTTCTGTAGACGTCTTCATTTGTATATGCAGAGAAGTGATGTCAGTGGTACCTGCTAACATGTTGCTTCTTCTTTAAAAACATATATTTATATATAGAGAGAGTTTTCAGAGTTTTCAGAGCAGCAAGATTTGAATATTATAGATTTTAATTCTGAATGCCTTCATGTAAAGTGATGCTGAATAACATTTTATGGTGAGAAAATGTAGGGTCTGGAATGGAAACATGAAGAGGGAACAGAGTATTTGAAAGGAGTCTCTGCTCCCCAGAGCAGCCAGTTAGTTGGAAAATTAATGCATGAAACATTGTAGGGGAAACTTGTGCAGTGTTCTGGCTCATGTAATTCATTTCTCTCTTGGTCCATCAGTGTGAGCACTGAAGAGTGAAAGCTGTCTTATGTATTTTTTATGCTCTTCTAGAAGAAACCTGTGAAGTTTCTTTTCCAACAAATGGTAAGAAACATTCTTCCATTAGGGAGAGAACCAACCATTAGCACACCAGGTTTTTTGTAGTGGATCAATTATTGCCAGCTTGTGTGAATCTTTTTCCTAAGAAATGCTAGTGCTGTTCTCCCTGCTAATGAGAAAGCCCTCTAACTGGGAAGCAGATTCAGCTGATCCATCTGGTAATGACTTTCCCATTCACCTTCAAAAGGAGAAAGTCTGCACTCAAACTCCAGCAGAGGAGGGAAAGAACAGAAGTTACAAGGAAAGAAATTGTGTTACTTTCTGAACACCTGCACTTCAAACTTGTCCTTATATGTCAGTTCACTGCCACTAAGCTTATCCATACTGTAACACCAGCATACTAAAGAATATAAAAGGATAAATGTGGGGGCAAGCTTCAAGTTTGGTCATGACTTGTGGGGATCTGATTGTTCTGTATTGAAAGTAACAGTTGATTTACAAAGGACTCCAGTGACTGTAATCTGCAAAAAAATAAATAGAAGAACCACAGTCAAGGAGTTAATTAATTCATTATTAAGTATGTTATCTCATGAAGGATTTACAACTTCAAAAAAATTACATTAATGTTACTGTAATAAGCTGAAATATTAGGAAATAAAAGATTATGGAGTTTAGAAGGAGAGTAGAGTCCAAACCGTATGTTGCCTGTTTTTTGTCAAAGATTATGTTTTTGAAGCAATTACATTTTTGTTTCTCAGACTGGTCTTCTGTTGATTTAACTGATGAATATTACACTGGCATTGTAATGGCCTGTGTAAGAACAAATTTCTTGGAAACACATTTACAACTCTTAAAAGAATGAAGAAAGAGGAATAATAAAAGAATCTAATTTTGTGACTACATCATATGTTTTAGGTGTGAAAGAAAAATAGAAAAAATGGCAGTAAGAAGTAAAATTTATAAATTTATAAAATTTATTCTTTCATGACCTAACTGTTCTCAACTGACAATCTCTCAGTGAGATTGTCATAAACTTTGGGAAAAGAAGTTAAAATAACCATGAAGGATTTTGTAATCATTTTCAATCCTATTCTCCAGTCCAACACAGACATGGATCCGCTGGAGAGAGTCCAGCAAAGGGCCATTAGGATGACTGGAGCATCTCTCATGAGGACAGTCATGCTGTCATGGATGGCTACATGGTTTTTAGGAAAGACAGGCCAGGAAAGCAAGGTGGTGGAGTTGCTCTTTATGTGMGAGAGCARCTGGAATGTATGGAGCTGTGCCTAGGGGTGGATGAAGAGCAAGTCGAGAGCTTATGGGTAAGGATTAAAGGGCAGGCTAGCATGGGTGACACTGTGGTGGGTATTTACTACAGGCCACCTGATCAGGAAGAGGAAGTCGATGAGGCCTTCTACAGACAGCTGGAAGTAGCCTCATGATCACAGGCCCTGGTTCTCATGGGGGGCTTCAACACCCTGATATCTGCTGGAAAGACAACACAGCTAGGCACAAAGAGTCCCGGAGGTTCCTGCAGAGCATTGATGATAGCTTCCTGACACAGGTGGTGGAGGAGCCAACGAGGAGAGGAGTGCTGCTGGACCTTGTACTAACAAACAAAGAAGGACTGGCTGGAGATGTGAAGGTCAGGGGCAGCCTTGGCTGCAGTGACCATGAGATGGTGGAGTTCAGGATCCTGCGAGGAGGAAGCAGGGCAATAAGTAGGATCRCAASCCTGGRSTTCAGGAGAGCAAMCTTTGGCCTCTTCAGGGACCTACTTGGAGGAATCCCATGGGTTAGGGCCCTAGAAGGAAGGGGGGTTCAAGAGAGCTGGTTAATATTCAAACATCACTTCCTCCAGGCTCAAGAGCGGTGCATCCCTATGAGTAGGAAGTCAAGCAAAGGAGGCAGGAGACCTGCATGGATGAGCAAGGAGCTCCTGGCAAAACTCAGACAGAAGAAGGAAGTACACAGAAAGTGGAAAGGGGGACAGACCACTTGGGAGGAATACAGGAAAGTTGTCAGAGKRTGCAGGGATGAGACGAGGAAGGCTAAGGCCCATTTGGAATTAAATCTGGCAAGGGATGTCAAGRACAACAAGAAGGGCTTCTTCAAATRCATCAGYAGCAAGAGGAAGACTAGGGAAAATGTGGGCCTGCTGCTGAATGGGGTGGGTGCCCTGKTGACRAAGGATGCAGAGAAGGCAGAGTTACTGAATGCCTTCTTTGCTTCAGTCTTTACTGCTCAGGCCAGCCCTCAGGAACCCCAGACTCTGGAGACAAGAGAGAAAGTCTGGAGAAAGAAAGACTTTCCCTTGGTCAAGGAGGATTGGGTTAGAGATCATTTAAGAAAACTCGACACCCACAACTCCATGGGCCCCGATGGGATGCACCCACGAGTGCTGAGGGAGCTGGCAGACGTTATTGCTAAGCCACTCTCCACCATCTTTGAAAGGTCATGGAGAACAGGAGAGGTGCCTGAAGACTGGAAGAAAGCCAATGTCACCCCAGTCTTCAAAAAGGGCAAGAAGGAGGACCCAGGGAACTACAGGCCAGTCAGCCTCACCTGCATCCCTGGAAAGGGGATGGAGCAGCTCATCCTGGAGGCCATTTCCAAGCATGTGGAGAAAAAGAAGGTGCTCAGGAGTAGTCAGCATGGCTTCACCAAGGGGAAATCATGCTTAACCAATCTGATAGCCTTCTATGATGGAATGACTGGCTGGGTAGATGAGGGGAGAGCAGTGGATGTTGTCTCCCTTGACTCCAGAAAGGCTTTTGACACTGTCTTCTATAACATCCTCACAGACAAGCTGAGGAAGTGTGGGTTAGATGAGTGAACAGTGAGGTGGATTGAGAACTGGCTGAAWGGCAGAGCTCAGAGAGTTGTGCTCAGTGGTGCAAAGTCTACTTGGAGGCCTGTAGCTAGCAGTGTCCCCCACACCAGGGGTCAGTGCTGGGTCCAGTCTTGCTCAACTTCTTCATCAAGGACCTGGATGAAGGCACAGAGTGCACCCTCAGCAAGTTTGCTGATGATCCAAGACTGGGAGGAGTGGGTGCTACACCAGAGGGCTGTGCTGCCATTCAGAGAGAGCTGGACAGGCTGGAGAGGTGGGTGGAGAGGAACCTCCTGAAGTTCAACAACAGCAAGTGCAGGGTCCTGCACCTGGGGAGGAATAACCTCGTGCACCAGTACAGGTTGGGGGTTGACCTGCTGGAAAGCAGCTCTGCGGAGAAGGACCTGGGAGTGCTGGTGGACACCAAACTGAGCATGAACCAGCAATGTGCCCTTGTGGCCAAGAAGGCCAATGCTCTCCTGGAGGGCTGCATTAGGAAGAGTGTTGCCAGCAGGTTGAGGGAGGCCACATCTGGAGGACTGTGTCCAGTTCTGGGCTCCCCAGCACAAGAGGGATGTGGCACTACTGGAGCAAGTSCAGCGAAGGGCTACAAACATGATTAGGGGACTGGAGCATCTCTCCTATGAGAAAAGGCTGAGAGAGCTGGGCCTGTTTAGCCTGGAGAAGAGAAGACTGAGAGGAGATCTTATCAATGTATACAAACATCTTAAGGGAGGGTGTCAAGAAGATGGGGCCAGACTCTTTTCAGTGGTGCCCAGCGACAGGATGCGAGGCAATGAGCACAAACTGAAACACAGACAGTTCCATCTGAACATGAGGAAAAACTTCTTCACTGTGAGGGTGACAGAGCACTGGAACAGGTTGCCCAGAGAGGTTGTGGAATCTCCTTCTCTGGAGATGTTCAAAACCCGCCTGGACGCGATCCTGTGCAACGTGCTCTAGGCGACCCTGCTTGAGCAGGGGGGTTGGACAAGATGATCTCCAGAGGTCCCTTCCAACCTCAACCTTTCTGTGATTCTATGAGTCTGAAAGAGCTGGGATGGTTCAGCCTGGAGATGGGAAGACCAGGGGGAGACCTTATCAATGTGTAGAAATACCTGATGAATCTCTTCTTTCTCTTCAACTTTGTCTTGGAGAGAATATCCTGTCTTTCTGGAAAGATATTATGTCAAGAGGGAGAATGTTAAAAATATCTACATGCATTTCTATAAAGCTTACATCACAGCTGTAAGCTCTTGGAACTTTCTTTTCCATGAACATACAATTTCTTGGCAGTCTTCTTTTCCATGGAGCCACCACAGGCTTGTGAGTTAGAGCGACTTATATTTAATGTAGTAAATGGGGATTATTTTATTTCTGGTCTAGGGGAAAACTATTTTTTACTTTTTTTTCTTTTGTCTTGCTGTTCTAGCCTCTAGTTATTCTGAAGAGAAAAACAAATAATTTGTGAGTTAAAAATGTGAGTGTTGAAGCTGATCACCCCACATCTTTAAAGACTCTTGTGATGGATATCTCCTACAAACAGGGAGACCTTACATTCTGCTTCTTTGTCAAGTTCAACACTGCCAACAAAGTGTAGCAAAAATAGTTGATGCATTTGCAGGATGTAAGGGTCCAGCAGGGGCAACGCCTGGACTCCCTGCAGGAACAGATACACAAACACAAGACACACTAAGGTCAATCCTGAGCATTTATTACCTCTGCGTCTGAGCAGGGCTTCCCCAGCGATTTCCCAGTCGAGGCAATAAAGAAGCAGGAGAGTCCCTGGCAGCACTGAGAGAGGAACGCTGGGGGCGGGGGGCCACTATACGTGTTTTTTGTGTACTATACACATGCACAGAAAGCACATTGAGCTCATTGCTGATCTTGAGTCAAAGCCCAGGTGAGGTGCAGCACCACACTGGCATAGGCCTAGCTACATGGCTATGGGTCAACATGCCCTGTTCATGCTCCTTTTCCCACGGAATGGTCTGTCTAGCTTCCATCACCTATCTCCTCAGCATTCTTCCCCACTTTCCCATACACAGGAACAAATTTTTATTATTTGTTCCTATACTAAATATTATTAAAATCAGGAAAAATTATACAGGCATACTGCTAAATAAGAAAAAAAGCATATATAAATGTAGAAAAATTGAAGAAAAGAGACTTAATGTATTTAATAGGACTTAATAGGACTTTTCTTGCTCAGCAAGTCTTATGCTCCCTGGAGCACCATCACATCTCTCAGTAGGTAGTAGAGAAAAATAATAAAAACTTAGTTAAAACCTCATCTTTAAAAATGGATCACATATTGGAATAGAAGCAGTAGATGTTTAGAACTGTTAAATTTTTGAATGTGGCATTAAATGAACAAAATGAGCAACCGTTTGTCTAGGCACATGCGTCTGAGCTCCCTAAAAACAAGCCAGACCTTTCTTCCCCCTTTCTCATTCCAGATACATTTAGTAGCATATCTGATGATCAAGTCCAGATTGGTCATTACACTCAGAGCTTTCCTTTCGTGTCACTCTAATTAGTATAATGAACAACATGTTGCTTGAGCTGTTTGTTTTTTTCCTTTCTCATATCTCCTGAAGTCTAGTGCAAATTTCTGCAATATAATGAATGCAGAGAATGATGCAACAGACACTGTCAGGTAGTGTGACCTTGGTCAGTAATCACAAAGCCATGTTCTTCTACCAAAGGATAAGAAAATAAGAAAAATGAATTTATTGCCAAAGACATTCTGTATTTTTCTTTTTGCCTTAGGACTTACCAAGTGCTACAGAAAGGAATCAAAATTCATATTTACTAAAACAGGTCAGGGCTTAAGAAAACTTTCTTTGATGGCAGTATGCACAGCTGGCTCCTTAGTTTTTCTCAGAAATCCTGGTGACAGAGATAGAGTAAAAGTGGTGTTTAGTTAGCATTCAGAAGAATCTGTTTTTAAAAAGTCATTAAGAAATCTATTTTTCCTTTGTTAAGTGAGCAGAGGACAGAGAACTGGAGAGTGAAAAAGTAGGTCTCCTAACAACAACAGGAAGAAAGATGGGGGAAAAAAAAACTCTGAAAATTACAAATGTGTTGACTAATATATTCGTATAAAAATATTCAGTTTGCTAAGGAAAAATCCCCAAAACATAAACATACAGATTTTGCTTGATTGTGAAAGATGTTTTAAAGTCCCCACCATTGCAAGCGAAGAAGCCTTTTCAGGATATCAGCTTCCAAGTTTTATACTCACTAGCATATAACATGGCAGAATGTTTAGCTATCTATAGGTTAAAGCCATTTACAGTATAGCATTAATTGACATAATTCCACTGAAATATTGGGTTTGATTTTATGCATCTCAAGGCTGACACAGAAACAGAGACTGAACTTTCATTCCTCACAGTTAAGTGTAATTTCTGTTTTCTCATTGGATATTTGCTGTTTATGGCTATCACAGCTGCAGAATGCAAACAGGGAAAGAAATAGATATTGAGTTTTCTATGTTAATCAAAGTTTCTTCTGTGTGATAAAACTCCTACCAAGTTTATTTGAGTGAATTTGCATCTAGCTGTAAAACACTTTCTTTGAAAGTGGAGAGAATAAGTCAGGATGCTGCATTATTCACAAGACATTGTGTCAGAAAAACTGCATATGTATATGGTAGTAGGTTTATTCTTATGGCAAGAATAGAAAAAATAGTACTGGTAAATATTCATGGTCATGGAAGTTTCTGAAATTCAAATTGTTGGAGCATGGGTGAATTTTTTGAGAAAGTATTGCTAGCCCTGTTTTTAAAGCATCCTTCCTGTGGCCATTTTCAGATACAGGATAGCAACCTTGATAGGCCTGTACCTTGACAGCATGACTGTTCTTCTGTTCCTTTTTAAGTCTGACACCTGCGGGTTTCTTTACACAGCAAAAGGCAAAGAGCTAATAACAATTAATTTATTGTTGAATCTGTGCCACACATAAAAAAAATTTTTGTTGTTGTTTTTCTGCCCAAGTGTCAGTGAAACTGTTTATATGGGTACCATGTACTAAAAGCATACTTTTCTTTCCTGAGTTTTTTGAATGTTCCAGGTATTATTCCAGGTTTGAGCCACTGACTTTTTTAATTTGTTACATTCTATTACTTGAGTAGTAATACTTCCATTATTTTATAAAATAGAAGTATAATGTAGCTATGTGCATTCCTGTCTTACTTCTGATCTGAATTTAAGTCTGTTGCAAGTCATATAATTAAGTTAGCATTTCTCAGCAGGTTGTTTTCTCTTGTTGGAATCTCTTACAGTTAACATATTGGCCTGAGACTTGGATGCTCTGGATTTCATGCTCAACTCTGATACAGAGCCTTGTGTGACCTTTAAGAAAGTCATTCTCTTTAGAATCTATTTATTCATCTAAAAAGAAGCTCTGAGTCTAAATGTGCAAACTCTGCAAGGTATTCAGATATTTGAAACAGAGTTTGAAGAACTACGTAGGTCATATTTAAGAATGAGTATGTGTGCTTTGATATATAAAATATGGTATAATTTGCAAAGGTCTGCTCAAAACTTGTCAGGAATGATACAAAAGTAAATTAATGTGTGAGAGCAATGCAGTATGTTAAAAAAGTTTGCAGGTAATCTTCAGTGGTATGCCTCACTCTCAAAGGAAAATGCACAAAAAAAGCAGAAAACTACTCTCTGTATGAAAGCAAACAGCCATGGCTAAAATTTCTATTGCATTTTTTCATATACCCAGCCATTATAGTGTAATATTTATTATGTTTGGTTTATTAATACCTTGTATGTCAGTGCATAGAATGAGCTTGGACCAATTTTTCCTATTTCATTTTTATTTTAGCCTGATGTGGAAAAATTACTATGTTTATTACTATGTTTTAAATCCAAAAGTTCTGAAAATTACTGAAACAGTTCTATGCAGTGCATCTTTGATTACCGTTTGTGGGATTTATGTCTATAATGATTGAGAAGATGCTAGTTAACAGTAAATGCTTGTTCTTAAAACAAATGTCTTGTACATTTATGATAAACCAGACTTTAGGCTTCTGGAAACTGAATTTAATAGGAATATTTATCAGATTGACTTAAAAACTCCACACTATTTAAACTCTTCCTCCACTCAGTCAGTTTTTAATTTCCTCATTGTCTTTTAAAAGCTGTAGGAATGAGATCTGATTAGACCTGATCAGTACTATTAGTGCTGATAAACACCTTCTTTCTCTGGTTAATATAGCTTTTTAGAGGTGATAGGAAGGGGAATTGCATTAAATCTTCCTGAATTAATTCCTGTCTTTTCAAATGCAAAAACTACAAAGAGGCAATGCTACAGTATAAGATTAGAAAAAAAATAATTTTACAGTTTTCAAAATACAGATAGCTTCAGTTCAACTTTTGTGTTCATACTGCACATCTAAAGTTCAATTCCATACCACTTGTGATTTAGACTTTTTTCTTTGACTTCGGTAGGTGCTAGATAAAAATCATAAAGAAGTGGCTTGCATTTTGAAAGTGCTGAACACCCTGCTGATTACTGCTTTGGAAATCAAACATTTATTTATGCATTAAATAAGAATAAAGGATGATTAATTAACCCCCTTTCCTTTTTTTTTTTTTTTTTTTTGGAAGGCTGCTGGTTCAGATAAATATTTACTTCAATATGAGTCTTTTGGACACATGGATATCTTCCTGGCTAGCCTGTTCTGCCTTGGGAAAGACTGAGAGATCAAGTATATACTACATTTTTTTTGTCTGTTCAGTGGAGATTCTAACTAAATTCTCATTCCAGAATCTCTGGAGTTCTCCATGTAGAAGTATAGTTCAGTGACAACTTTGCAGTTGTACAGACATGTGAAAGAGACACTTTTAAGATGTCAAATTTGTTTTGTGTCAGGTAGGAAATCATATTTTAATTTTTAGACTGAATAAGCAGATATATTGTTAGGGTCTGTGGGGGGAAGAGTAGATTTAACATGTTAAAGATATTACCATATTTGCTCTGACCAGTCCACTGATGAGAATAAATGCTGAGAACCTGAAGATCATTTTTGATGTTGCTGATGAAGCAAAGTCAGTATTTGGAATGTGTGCAAATTACCTGATTCAGCTGGGGTTCACAATTTCCTAGGCTATACAAAGTCTATAGATGGTCCCTCTGTTCTTAGTAGAAGTGTATGTTTCATGCCTCTGTAGGTGGCATCACATTGGTTCCACTTAGCTTTGGGTTTCTCATTGCCCCTCGTTGCTTGGGGACCTTTGTCACAACAAAAAGAAAAAAAAAAATCCTTAAGCTCTTTAGCAGATATAAAATAAAAATGCTTTGAAATCATTAGTTTTTACATGGAGGAAGCAATTAAAATACATAGTGTTAATAAGTAATAAAGCGAACATCTTGAATGCCTCACTGAAGGGTTATATCAATCATCATGTCAAAGGAAGAAAAGGCTGCTCCTGGGCAATCTGTCTCCTCAAGTTCAAGTGCAATAACCAAAAGAAAGCAATGAGCAAACTGTTCTCTCACATCATTTCTCTGCTGGAAGAGACAGATCTTCATCCTTGATGAGAAGGCAGGATACAGAAGCAGTATTTGAAATTAGAGAAGTGGATTTATGGTCATACTGCTTTGTCAGGTGATCCAGTAAAGCTATTGGAAGGGGGGGGGCAGGGGAGGAGCGCAAAAGGGAGGAACAAAAATTAATGTTCATTGCTTTTTTGGCATCTGAGATGGGTTCTCCAGGTAGATCTTCCTAGTCCATCTTTCAGGTAGATCTTCCTAGTCCTTCTCCTGTAAAGACATGCAATGACATTTTCACAATAGTCTGAAAGGTTTTTAAGTTCAAAAAACTAATTCATTAACACAAGTGAGCATTGTAGCTAAGGACTTATTGGGATTAAAACCAAGGGCTGCAAATGTTTTTTAAAGATCAGAAAATCAGAAGCTGTGTTAGCTTAAGGGGTGAGGGAGGAGACCAGAAGAGATCAAAACCTTTTTACTTCAAGGGGAAAACTCAGCTTAGGAGTATACATGTGACTGTAATCAGTAATCATATAAGCAATGTCCTGAACTTCCTTCAGTCACATCTGAAACACTGTCCACTGTCAGAGATAAGATGCTGGATTAGATGCATCATAACAATGGTATGATATGCCAATTTCTATTTTCCCTGACTCTGCCTGTGTAACAGTGCCCATTAATTGCTCATTATGTGAAAAACACAGAATCCCAAATGGCTGATTCAGTTCCAGTTTTCAGAACCATAACATACCCTTTGTGCTTTATAGGAAAGTGAAGAATTTCTCCTAAAATTCACCTCCTTTTTTCAGTTGTATTTGCAAGTCTGAGATTCACATGGTCCTTCAGGGTAAGGAGGAGGATGAAATTAGGGGTTGTCTCTTTATAGTTTGTCATTGAGAAAATATTCTTTAACAACCTTTTGGTCCTGCCTGTTCTGTTCAGTAAAATTAACCTGATGTGTTTAGGTTTTTTTGAGTTCAATAGGATTAGGCTGACAGGCCAGTTAATCTAACTCCCCCCCTGCCCTTTTACTATGCTCTTATGGTGTTATGCAAGTTACTACTCTCAGGAGGTAATATTCTGAAATGCAGTTACAAAAACATGATGTTGCCATTTGCGTTTATGTTATATGCACACCTCTAGTGTTGTGAAAAAAAAAACAGTGATAAGCTTGACAATATTCTTGTAAGTCCAAAAATATGCTTGAAAAACTACATAACAATATTAAAAAAAAAAAAACACTTTGGCATAGAAGGGACATGCAGTTTACTTACTGTGGAAAGCATCCTGAGGTTCCTTCACTATGACATTAAAATAGTTACATTCGAAATCCAGTGTTTAGGAAAATGTAAAGTGGTTACAGCCTATAGATGAACCCAAAGACTGTGATCTATTTAGAAGTACTTCACAGGCTTGCTTTATGACCCCATGGCTCATTTGAATGGTTCAAGAAAAGATTTTGTGTTTATGCTAAGATTTATCAGAATCTCATTTTGTATAACCCTGTAATGTGTCAAGACTAGTCACTTTTGTGGTATGTTTCTATTCTTTAAATAAGCATAAACTATGGAAGTACCTGATATTATTACCTTGTCATAGCTAAGAAAACTTTATCAGAAAGTTCTTAATGTTTCCATACAGCTGTACTCCAAACACATTTTCAAAGCAATGAAAAGGCTTTAAATCGATCATATTAGTACAGTAGCATCCTCTATCTTCACAGCTAGTAATATTAAATTTAACTACTCTAGACAAATTTTTATGTGGAAACTTTTTTTTTTAGGTTGAATGAAATGTAATAAAAATGGAAGTTGCATTAGTGTGCAATGGAATAAGTATAATTAAGTTAATATGTTAATAATATGCCTATAGATGTTAATATTCTTTATGATTCAAGTCAAATATTTTGCTGTGTCCTAAAACCAGTACTATTATGATGAATCAGATTTCAAAACATTGTTTATATATGCTGAGCTTGCTGTTTGAGAAAAATGTGGATTTTTTTTCATATTATTATTAATTCTAACGGAGTCAAACGGTGACAAAGACCATGAAAGGCATTTTATTACATGTTTTATGTTGATAGTAAAATCGGTAAAAATCAGTAAAATCATTCAAGCTCAGATTGAGAAACTTGTGCTTGAAGTTAAACATAAGTTTAACGTCACTTGTGAATCAAGGGCCCAAGGGGATTTTGCTGAGGAAACTTTGCTGAAACCTTTTGAAGCCTGTTAGTATAGGGACTTCTATAACAGCTATCAAATGTTTTTTGATAGTGTTTTCTCAGCATTAATTCTTGTGTATTGAATGTCTTCATGACAGGGACAGAGCTTTATGAAGCTTCATTATGTCCTCAGCTTATGCTAAAAGGATATGTTAATTGCTGCTATTTGATTAATCTCACACAATACCAAACATTCTGAGCAAAAGACATGATCATTTCTGATGGTTACCTTTCATACTCTGAATAGTTTGTTCTTTTGAGGTTTTTATACCTCAAAGCATCTAAACACACCACTGCTTATGGGTTTTGTAGCAATAATAATCTCCTCATTTTTCCACCAAACCTTAAAATCACCTTTTCCCCACCTCCTGTTTGCTTCTCAAATATTGCTTGATACTCTCTTTTACATGTGTATCACTCTCTCTGGAGCTGTTATCTACTTGGAGCTATAGAGACAAAGCTCAGTTTATGGTAGACTCAAATCAGCTGCTTTATTGCAAGGCAATGTACACACATTTCCAGGGGAAAACAGTCTCTCCTATAACTGTTTGGGCCAATCCTCCAATCTGCGCTTGGATTTGACATGCTTCTATCAATATTCAGAGAAGTATTAGCTACTTGCTATCTCTGGCATGGCTCCAGTGCTGGATGAAAGATGAATAAGAAGGTTTTTGTGTAAGTCAAAGATGCAGTTTGTTATGATCTTTTCAGAAAAATCACTGTATTTGAACATACTCTGATGCTTTTTGCTCTTTAAGCTAGTCATTCAAAATAATTCTGTTTTAGTTGTATTCTGTTTAGAAATGCTACTCTAGTCTTTCACAGTTGTGTCCTATGTTCTCACTGCTGTTATTAAGGTAGGTCCTGTGTTCAGTCCTGTCTACCATTCATGATGGTGATGGAGGAATGGTTATGGGAATGGTTAAGTGAGAGAGGACATGCTCTGATTGGGATGAGCAATCCCGTCTTCGGGGTAGAGGAAGGAATCTAGGCCAAGGCAAGCGAGCCTGCTGAAAGCGGCCTTATCTAGGCCAAGGCAAGCGAGCCTGCTGAAGCCTGCTGAAAGTGGCCGTATAGCGGCCTTGAGCACTACAAAAGAAGGTATTCACAAAACTGGTAAACAAGTCTGGACGGAACTAGGTTCCATAAATGTCGACGGAGCGTAGACAGCAACCTTGCACCAATCATATATCCGCTTTATGCGCATGGACAGAAACTGTAACCAATCATGTAACTATTGCTAGCGCATGCGTATTGCTTATCCATATATATACTTTGTGTAAACTCTAATAAAGGGGGAGAACGACCATACTCATATTGAGACTCCGTCGTTACTCCGGGCCCGCCTCCCATTCTGGCGTCCTCCGACATGATGGTCTATGATTTCCATTTTCCCTTGATATCCAAGAAGTGGGGCGCTAATTAGCTGTTTTATTTGAATGTTGGCCCATCATGCCAACAAAACTTAACTAACTGATTCCCCAAAGGCAGTTATCAAGGGAAGGATGTGCAACAACCAGAAGGCTGGCACTGTGCAATGTGTGGGTGTCTCCTTTCCCCACCTCAAATATGTGTACAATTGAGTGAGGAAAGGATCACAAATTTGCTGTACACACATGGCAGGACTAAGCTTCTGGTCCCATTTTTTTTCTTCCTCCTCTTTTTTTTTATTGTTCCAAACAACTGTCGAACACTGTGATAGGGTGTAACAGGTTATACAATCTCAGTGGGAGGCCTACACTTGAAAAATAGAATGGTAGTGTAGTAAGCATGAATAACAGTTTTTCCAAGGCACATACACCGAGTTGCTACATGCATAAATTTATTTAATTCTTTGATTCAAAAGTATGCTTTTTACAGTTGTGAAAATCATCCATAGTAATAATCCATAGCAGTCATTATGTCCCATCATGCTCTTCAAATTTTTTTACTTAGTTTGTGAGTGTATATGAAAACCTGCACAGTGAATGGTTGAGCAGATATTATAAGCCTACCCTGTATGTGTGGCCAACAAGTTGTATGTCAATTATATGAGAAAAGGAACAAAGGAAAATTGTCAAAAGGCTGAAATAAATGAGAATAACTTTTGAAGGAAAAGCAGAAATTTATTTCTGTGATTCCCCATATTTTCCACTTAATTCTTTTCAAATTGAAAGGAATACCAAAGTTCTGAAAGATGAATTAAGTTATGCAGTGGACTTAGTGGGTACAACTACATTGGATTACAGAGAAGATTTTCCGTATTTTAAGTGAAAGCTGTATTGCCTCACTGAAGAATGACAGTTTTGTATTCCAGCAGAAGATAAAATTTTTCTCTAATTTCCAAACATCTTTCTGTATGGAAGATTTATGCAATTGGCTCTGAAACTAAAGATGAAATTCAGCATCTTGTGTTAGGTATACAGATCATGCTTGAGAAATATTAGGCATCTTGAGATGGGATTCTAAACAAACTTCTGAGCTTGGTGGGAAGTTGCTGGCATCAGTAATGAGAAATACTGAGGAAAGAGGTGTGCCTTACAGCTGTTCTTTTTCTGGATACTAGGCATCTCTCTCACAGCTGGATAAAGGCAGCTCAGCTCATTTAAACTCACAAGCTCCCTTGACAGAGAGGGCTGTGGCTTTTTTGTATGAAAGCAGAATAAGGCTGACTCCTTTGTTTTGAATCACACCCATTTTTTATGATAGAAAAACCACTGCCCAAGATGTGTGAGACAAGAGTTTGATTCCCTTCAGTGTCTGAGATAATTAAATACTAAAATTTACTACTTTTCAGGAGAATATAATAACTATAAATTAGACTGCAGAAGAACTGGCCTGAGTTTAAATGAGAGAGAAAAAAGAGAGTTTACACGCTCACAGTTGACTTACGTTACAGAGCTATATTTAGGGGAAGGATTTGATCTCACAGGTATTCTGGGGGAAATACACACACAGAGCAAGCCATATGAGCTTTGACAATCAGTTATTACGGCATATTATAGCTAGATTTCCATAATGTTTGAGGGAAGTAAAAATTGCCTTGCCTGACAAGAAAAAGACTTTCAAGAATCACTTGAATCCCTGACCAAATGTCGAAATGTCATTATAGCTTAATACTAGTTTTCTGTGTATAGTTACTCAAACTGTTCATTACATTGACACTTAAACATACGTATTGTATTACAAAAAGTAGGTCTTATGGCCACAAATGTTTATAAAAGGAAATGGCTGCATGGACAGCTCAGGAAATTTTCATCCTTCAACTGCCATATTGCCTTCTTTTCATAAAACAGCACAAAATCTAATCAGTTCTAAGGAATACAGAAATATTGTTCTTAATAATTGTGTTATTCATGACTCCAGTAACTGCATTTGCCTGTGAGGTAGCTGTGTTTCCTTTAGAGTAAATTTGTAGTCCTCGCATATTCACCAAGGGCAGGCATGCCCTTTCACATTTATATATCATTCACTCTATTTTAGGGAACTACCTCTCTAATTTTCAAAGAAACACCTTTACAAACAGCAGCTGTTTGCTGAGTTTTACTTACATACCTGATAAATATTTTGTTAGCTTTGTCTTACATTTATTACAGCTAACGAGACAGTTTATACCAATGAGGCATTATAAATTGACTATCGGTATCAGGTAAAGGCATCTTTCTAGTGTAAAGCATACTGACATCTCCTTTTTAATGCTATCTCATACTTTTCTTATCATTTCCACAACACACCTGTCTTCCTCTGTTCTATATGACAGGAAGTCAAGTACTGCAGTGAGTAAACTAGAAAATGTAAAGGGCTTGTTTCATTAAAGAAGTTAACATGGATTACATTAAGGAGTGCATTTAAAGTGCAAAATATCTTCCATGCTACAGTTATCTTTGTGAAAATCAGATTGGTTTAACCTAAAATTGTCAAAGATCCTCTTAAATAAGTAATAAAAGTTAAATTATCACTAATTGGTATATTAAATAATTAAAACTTGATTGCATTTACTGGAACAAGTGTATCATATGTATTGTCTTCATGCTAGCATTTACTTTTCAGTTCACAGCATTCAGTAATTCACAGCAAAGCTTCTGTTGCTTGTGAAATTCTGTGTTTTAAATTAATTACCTATATAGTTTATTTTATGGTCTTTGTTACTCTAGCAAATCAGACAATACTTTCATGAGCAAAGGTAGTTGCATGCTCCCTTTTGTACAGAAAGTTGACCTGCAAAGAGACTGACTTGCCTGAGTTCATGCAGGAAATGTTTGGAGTAAAAATAAGTTATTTTGAGTCCCAGACAGACACTATAATTGCTGGGCTACTTTGTGGCCAGTGTATTGTCTATATCTGGTTGTGTCTTGATTTACTCATATTTTCTTTGCTTCCTGATGTTGATCACTAAAACTTTCAAAATTATATACCTTTTTTAAAAGCCTTATTGCCCCAAATTTCTGTTTTGCCAAGAATCAGCATGGGGGCAAGAAAAAGAAAGGACACTCATGAGGGAACTCTTATACCTTTACAGTTTTCTAGATGTAAGTACCAACTCTATCATCTAGGTATCTTTGCTAATTAGCAATGTCCTCAAAAGCACACGTGCCACCTACAGAGAACTAGAGTCCAGAGCATGTTCTTTCCATGTACCTGCATGCATGAGATGGGCCAGCTGTAAGCCCTTTCCACACTCAGAGAACTGTTGATCAGGTTCAATGTTGGTGTGTTAACAGAGAAGGAAAAAAAAAGAGAACTCAAAAGAAAATTTGTCTTCTTTTTATTTTAACTTGCATCTTCAGGAAACTAATGACTAAAAGTTTTAAGAGGTTTAGGATTCAATGGATAGGTACATAGTTTATAATTTTACAGTTATTTTTATGCTTAGAGACCTGATTAATTATGTTATTGTGAAAGAAACCTTCTACACAGGGGGTACAGAAGGGAGCTGGAGGCTTTTATGGAGGAACAGTATTACCAGTTTGCAGTTAAGATGTGGGCATAAACAACAAGAAAATCCATTACAAATTTGGAAGGATGCCCTTGTCCTACACTTTTTACATTCTGCTTGAAATCTGTAAGAACATGTATAGATTCCAGTTTTAATCAAAAGAATCAAGGAATGCTTTGCATGTTGTTCCATTACAGTCTAACTTATTTTGTCTGTTGAAATGGAAGTGCTGTTTACCTTTTCAAAACAAGTTCATAACCAGCATGGTGGAGTAGTTACTTCCTCTAGGTAATTTTCCAATGGTTTGTTTTTGATAAAAAATGTATTCTATGAGATTTTTTATAAGACCTGATTTAGCCCTGTGTTTCATCTATCTTTTTCATCAAGATGACAGAAATACCATCTTGGAATTTAATATCTGAAAGGAGACAAACGTAGGAGAAGGATGATACTTAAAGGTAAAGCTATTCTCAAGAAGAGATGCATGACTTTTTTTTTTTTTCTTTAATAGAGCTTTCTGACAGACACTGACACAAAATCATCATGTCACATCTTATGTGGCTTTTTTTATATACTGTAGTGCTAAGTTTGAGGATAACACATGAGCAGTTAGAGATTGTACTGTGGATTATAGTGTAGGTTTATAGAATTCAAATTCTCTATTTTATCTATCATACAGGATAGAAAAATAGGCAAATAATATTTCTTTTGTTTCTATCTCACAATATAATTTTTATATATACATATATATGTTTATATATATATTATATATGTTTGTATGTATGCATGTATGTATATATCTTGGGAAAATAGGGGGAAGAAGACCTAAATACTGAGAGATTTTTTGGATAAGACTTATAGCACAGTCTTTTATACTAAAATCTGTAAGGCTACAATTCTGATACTATAATGTCCATTTTGCATGGACCACGATGATCTTAGAGATCTTTCTAGCTTGTCAAGTACTTTTCTTTGATTCCAGCTGTCTCTACAACTGTCGAAGCTCCTTACTCAGCATAGAAAAGGCTATATATTTTCAGAAATATTTTGAAAGAAGAGTAATGATAAGTCTATGTCTTCCATAAGCCTGGTTTATCCTACAGATTGAGGGGTAGTAACTGGTGGAATTTATAGCAGAACACTGGAAATAACTAAAGACATTGCTAATATTATCTGTCTTTACAGAGAACAAGCTGTAGCAGTTGCTGAGATCATAAATTACTGAAGGACATTATTACTACCCTCAGCTAAGATGTAGCATTGTTTTGAAGCAAGGTCCTCAGGTTCAGCAAGTCTGAGCTCATTGATTTGCTTAGCATCCTCTCTTATATACTTATTACATGCCTAAATTCATGCATCTTTACACTTTTGTTCTTGGCACTTGTGTGCTGTGTCAGAATGGAGCCTCTGAATGAGTTTGGACCAAGGATCTCTCTGGTCCCATATCTTGTTTTCGGCTGTTTAGGGATACTCCACGAAATTTCTGTATAGCTAAAATTCATAATTACTTATAAATTGATTCAGATGATAAACAGAAGGCAGACGAGCAGTTATATTGTAAGCCCAGATCTTCTAGCAGTACAATTGGTCCACAAACTCTTCTAACACTACATAGTTCAAAGTTAGGGTAGCTTTAAAAGTGAAATTGAGTGTTGTTATTGTCACCATTAATTTGCTTTTCTCCAATGCAAAGAATGATTTGGTGCACTGGGGAGGAGGGCATATAACCATCAATACCCCTACTCTTTTAAACTCAGAGGTTGGGGTCTGTATGATGCAGAGCTAGAGGAGGTGAAGTTACCCTGTGGATGTCCCCCTTGTCCCCCCTCTGCTTCATATCAGGTCTCATGGTTAAAAGCCATAATGCATAAGAATGTTTTTAAAATGCCAGAACCTTTTTCTTTCCAAATATATTTCTTTAGGGGCTTGACTCATTATTTCTGAGTGTGTAAAATTGTCTGACCTGGTACCAAATCTTTACAAGGTGGATCCCTCTCAAACTCTCTACTGAGTTAATCCTTCTATACTGGAGAGTACAGATTTCCATCTGTATTCACACTGATATCCATCCTTCTCAGAGGCCAAGAACATGAAGTGTGAGGGAAACACTGCTTTCTTTGAAATGAAAAACATGAAACCAACTGTTTGTTTCTAGTCTACCTGTCCTCCTTTGCTTTCTCCATTCACTTTTTATCTCTTGTATCTGAAGGCCAGGTATTCTTCAGTAATAGAGACTAATAATGTGTCTTTATTTGTGACTAGTTTGAAGTCAGGTGTCTTTGTCCAAGATTCTATAATGATTATTGTCTCTTGTTATATCCTTCAAAACTTCCTCTTCCAGGTTTTTAGTGTAGGAATAGGAAGGCCATATAAATGCAGTCAACAATACAATACTTGCACTTTCCTGAGCTTATCATGCTGCTTTGTAAACCTACTTGTATTTTCTTTGCTTTGGCACTGTAACCCCCATTTAGAAGACTATTCTTCTATTTCTGTCTGTTGTTGAGATACAAAATCCATTAGCATTAGATATATATCCTTTTATTGTTGTGCTGGTATAATCATTTTAGCTTAAATATCTTTGTTACTCATTCTGAATTTTCTGCTATGTTCTATACAAGTTCATTGTTTCACCTGAGCACTTCCTTCCATGAACAGGTTCATAGAGTTGTGCTTTGTCTGCTTTACTCATTCTAGCTTCCATCTATTTAGAGTAGCTCATCTTTTAAATACTTTTTGACAGAATATTGACTGTATTTCAAAAAAAGAGATCCATATTCAATGTTTAAAATACTTCGAAACTTCATTTATTGACTTGCTATTGCAATGGACAATCCATAAACGGTGAAATTTTTGCATGACATTTCTAATTCTTATTTTTTTCTGTACAGTTTTACAATTATCTTCCCCAGAATTAAAATCATAAAAGTTTAGTTGCTTCAGTAATATTTGGAAGCTGTTTTACATTCATGTAACATCCGCTTTAATATTGCAAAGCTTATCTCATTGAAGAGAATATCATGTTCTGACAGTTAACAATTGTCTATCAATTGTAGCAGTCACTATGCTCTATTAGGTTCATACTGTGAATTAGAAATCATTGTCATTAATGCAATTTTGGTTGCCTTACCTTCTGAAAATAGATGGCATATTAAATAGGAATCATGGCAAACATTTTCTGTAAGCATTCTTTATCAAGAAAGAGTTTGTTTTTTACTGTTTAAACTTCATTTCATGACAAACATGACATGACAAACAAAGGTGGTCATTCATTCTGTGCTACTCTGGTGAGGGTGAATGGAGAGAAAAAACACAATTTCACAGCAGCAATAGAGAAATCATATAGATCTTTTCTTACTAACACCTCAGCAACAGTTGGGAAAAAAATGTTGGATTCTTGTTATTTGGAAGTCAATGATTGGAACTGCTCAGGACATCTACTTTCAAACTCCTACTTTCAGAGTCTTAAGCATTACACAAGAAGACTTTTAAAAGGCATCCCTGGATTTTAATTTTTTATGTATTTATATTTAAATCATGGGCTCTGTGTGATGTTATTAAGCACTGGAAATCATATTCATCTCTGCATGAGTGGCCAGCGTGGGCCATGGTGGTCCAGTAGCAGAAAGCCCTGTGCAGGCTGTACAGACCTGTGCAGGTCACTATAGGGAAGAGAGATGCTGATGCTTTGTTTTACCCATTGTTTCTCTATCTTCTTCTGGATGACATTGAATGATTTTACCAAAAAAAACAAAACAAAACAAAACAAGACTTTCAATCCAGTGAAATGTTTTCATGAAATATTGTTATACAAATTCTCAGGGTTTATACGGTAAAAAATACACTTTTCCTTTTCTTTGAAGGATTTGTATCAGCCCTTTTTTTTGTTCCCTCCCCCCTCCATTTTCCAGTGAGGGAAAATCTGGAGGGAAAGCAGCCCAGCTACAATGCTAGTCTGAATTTGGCGAGACATAGAAAAGCTTGTGTAGCTATGAACAACCGTGGCTCTGTTTTTCCTTTCAGCACTGATAAATCTGTTTGGAGAAAAGAAAAGGCATATTTATGAGGAAGTAATGATATGAGGGAGAAGCCTTCATTAAAAAAAAAAAAAAAAGTGAAACTAAAAATGGGGAGCTAACAAACTAAGAAGAAGAAGTAGGTGTGACTTCTCACTTTACTCCTGCTCAGGCTTTGGGCCTAACACACAGCTCATGATAAGGCCTGATGCTTGCTGGCAGCAGTGCCATTAGGCTAAAATAACAGCAACTTATACGGCAGATACTCAAGGACAAAAAAGTCTTGCAACTTTATAAGTAATTGTTTGTTAGCACCTGATAAGACTGAAACTCTTTGGAATTAAATAAATGTGATTGAAAATACCAATAGGGATGGCATAGACTAAACTTTCCAAACTGGAAGGTACAAATATGTCAGCTCACCCAAACAGCCTTTGAAGCGCATCCACCAGCAGCTGGACTGCTGAGGCTGTCATGCTTCCCAGTGCAATTCAGGGTACACAAGCATCGCAGTGGAGAAGGAAGGATGAGCACTTTCACTGTTTGTTAGGTAACCATTTGGCACATAAGCACGCAATACTAACAAATTATTGAGTTATCGAACCAATGAACTAGCAAATTAGAGAACTGACAATTTAGGCTAGTCTACAGCAAAGTGGTTAACCTCTTGTTTGCTTGTTCGCTTGTTCGTTTTTTCTTAACGAGCTCGTAAAAATAAAGTCAGTTTCACACAGTGCACTGTCCTGTAATTTGAGAGATCACAACAAACTATAACAAGTGGGTTGTCATAAATGATACATCACCAGCTAAACCTATGCTCCAAAACATCATTGATCATTGTTGAAAGTCGTGACTAAAAAAGCTATCATTTGAAAGCTCTCTTTGAAAAACAGGAACAGGGAAACTGTTGACATGCTTGCTTAATTCTAGCTCCCACAAAGGTGCCAGAACTTCTGATTATTTGCTTATACCTACAAATAGAAGCATAAAAATATGCACAGAAGAAAGAAAGGAAAAATAAGAGTGACAGGCAGCACAGTGTTTTGAAGAACAAATTTGGTGACAAATCTAATTTCTTTCTGTGACAAGGTAACCTGCTTTGTGGACGGGGAGATGCAGTAAAAGTAGATCTTGACTTGCATCAGGTTTTTTACACTTTCAGGCTTCACATTCTGACAAATGACCATGAAGAGCATAGTGTAGTATGCATTAAGAATAATATCAGCTAGAAACCTGTATACAGAGATTTATTATCAGTGGTTCATAATCAAAACAGAAGAGCATAATGAGTTCTGATGTTCAATATTTTCATTAGTGTTCTGAAAGACAGAATGCAGACTTTTTATTAAATTTACAGATCAGACTAAATTGGGAGAGTCTACAAGCCCAGGCAAAGTTTCACTCTCATGCTTTTACAGAGTTACAAAGTGTTGGTTGCAGAATAGGTCTAAAGGATTTAAACAAAACAGTGTGAACCTGAACCAGAGGTGGTATATTGTTGCAGAGCCCCAGTCCACTTACCCATGTATGAGGATGAGTATTTTCTCTAAGACATACGAAGTTATGCTTTCCCCTTTTACTACTATGGTCTCATCTGAAGTACTGTGAAAAGTTTTGGTCATTACAGTTTAAGAAAGGTGTTAAATAATTGTAGGAGAGCCAGAGAAAACACTGAAAGTTAAACACTGAGCTTACTTAACCTAAAGAAGTCTGATGACAATACAAAATGGTTGTCAAATATATCAAGGATGGCTGCAGAAATGTAGACCATTGTAATTTGGAATCTCAGATGCAGAAGTGCAAGTGCCTTCTTTCCAGTTGCATTATGCAAGAGTAATAAACAGCAGACATCTCAACCTTTGCATAATTTAATCAGTGAAAAGAGAGAACAGCATTGCTTAAACATGAGTTATTTTAGAGCTAAGCAGCTTTTTGGAGTGGAAGATAAATCAATATAGCTAAAATAAATACCATTAAATGATTTTCTGTGTGTGTATTTTCTCTCCAGAAGAACAGCAGAAGAAAAGAAAACTAGGTATGATGTATTTCTGCTCAGTTTAGCCAATGGGAGCTTTACTTTCATTTTTACTTTGATTTTCACTTTGGGAGAAGATGTAAGACAGCATTGACCACATTTGGTACCACAGAAATACAGTACATTTTTTAAAAAGTATGGAAAGTTTCTATTTATTTATTTATTTATTTATTTTTCTGTGCAATTCTGATTCATAGCAGAAACAACGATATTCCTGCCATTTTCAATGGCAAGCATCCTAATCTGTATGTATGAAATAAAGTTTAATGAAGGAAACAATCATCCCCAGCAAAACAGCAAGTCTGTGTGGCTCTTTGAATGATGTGGTTCAGTATGAAATCTCAAGGACCATTGCAAGCTCCAGTTACATGTAAAGATCAAAAATATACTTGAAAATTACTGCTATTCATTTGCCTTTGCCACTGTATAGTCAACAGACAAAACAATGCTGTCTATCTCAATAGCCTGTTCCAGCTCCCCTCCTGGTTTGAGAGATCCATTTTGAAATATATTTCACTTAACTACTCTACAGATAAAGGAGGTCAAGTAATTGGCAGGTATAAGACTTCATGATTTTCCCATTTTTTGTGTGGAAATTGCAGCAGAACTCAGAGTTTTCAATAAGCTGTAAGTTTGTTGTGTAAAAAGGAAAACCTTTTCCGCAAAAACTTTCAGAAAAGTCTATCTGTTGCTGAAGTTTCACTTTGATCCTACCAGCTATCAAGATGATAGCAGGATTTGTCATAAGAACATGAGCTTATTATAAATAAATAGATATACAGACAGACAGACTGTGAAATTAAATGGTTATATTGATTTTCCCTTGTTTTTGGACATGGCTTATGTTTTGTATATTTATGAAATGAGTCAACAGAGCCATCCTCATTACCATGCCACCTACTGTCTGATGTTTTCTTGATTATATCATTTTAGACCTTAGTAAAGTAATGCACAGAAGCTTTTCTATTTATTCAGGTCATACCATGTTCTCAGAGGAAGCAGGCTCATTTTGTTCTACTCAACCTGGAATAATGGCTGAAATGAGAGAGAAATGGAAAAAATAATAATAAAAAAATAGGTTGCAAAGAGAAATCCATATAGGTCAAAATATAACACTGTCTAGAATTGTATTATTTTTAGCCCTAAACTGGCATTTTTTTTGGGGGGGGGGAGGGGGGAAGACACAGGAAAAGCATTTTCTTTCATTCTTGTAAAAACAGGAAGGGAAAGAAACTTAAAGCAAAATGAAGGAAAGTTAAGGAAGAAATCCTTCCTTCCTTAGAAGAAAACTTGAAGTAAAATGTACACAGTTAAAAAATCATCAATTAAAAAATATTTGTTCAAGAAATCAAGGGTTTAAAATTATCTCTTTTGCTTCCCAGTCTAGCACATTCTGTTTACTGTTCTATTTCAATTCTAATTCAAAGCCACTAGTTATTGGTCCTAATGCAGCCATGGAACATGGACCAAATGATTTATGAATGAACAGTAAGTATATTTTTCATGATTAATTTTAAGAAACACATGAAAAATTGCCTCAGGTGTAACTGGGCTGTGGTATTTCTTGCTACAGATCCTTCATTATAAACTGTGGAGAACTCACATGGAATGAAAGAGAAGAATGAGAATGACTATTCACCCATATCCTCAGATTCATTACTGAGGTTCAGAAAAACAGAAATTTTCCATTGTCTTGCTTGATCTGTGGACTTCACTTGGAAACTGCTGTTCTAAGAATAATTTCATTGGTTTTGATTTCATTAGTGCTTGTATAACTAGTTAAGCTCGTCTGTTCATATAAAAGACAGTGTTTCTTTATATAAAAGTTATTGTGGTCATTTTTAAAACTGCCACAATTCTCATGCCACATTCTCTATATCTTGATATAGATAGGCAGATACATATTTATAGATTGTCCATTTCCAGGAGTACTGTGCAGAGATTCAGTGGATAATTTAAGAAACGTTTGAAAACCCTGGCAAAGAAGCTCCATCCAGGCTAGAAGAGAAAATCATGTATGCAAACTCACTGTTATTAAAGCTATGATTAACAAAAGAAAGCCTGTAGGCAGAAGGGAACTCACTAGCATTGATGAATTCTGGAAATTAAACTGCTGTAAGAAGAGAAACAAAGATATCACAGAAACATAGAATAATGTAGGTTGGAAGAAACCTTTGGAGGTGAACTAGCCCAATCCTCCACTGCTTGCTCCAATTTGCCTCAAGTTGCTTAGGGCCTTTTCCAGTTGAGGTTTGGATGTCTCCATGGATGGATATTCCACTGTCTCTTTGGATAACCAGTTCCGGTGTTTGACTACCCAACCATGAAAAAGAAATCCCAATACCTACTCAGAATTTCCCTTATTGCAGCCTGAGTCTGTCACTTCTCTCCTTCCACTATGCACCTGTGAAGAAGAGTCTGGCTCTGTCTTCTCCTGTCCTATCAGGTAGCTGTAGATAGCAATATAATCTCCCCTTCCCCTTCTCCTCTTAAGCCTGAAGAAGCAAGGCCTCTCAGCCTCTCCTTACATATCTTGTGCTCCAGGCCCCAACCTCCAATGAACTCACTACAGCATGTCAATATTTTTCTTATACTGATGTGCTTGAGCATGTTTTTGAACACATTACTCCAGCTGTGGTCTCACAAATGTTAAACAGAGGTGAAGAATCAGTCTTCAAGACCTGATGGCTACACTTTTGCTAACACAGCTTGAGTATGCATTTAGCTTCTTTTGCTGGAAGGGCACACTGCTTACAGGTGGTAGACAACTTGTTGTCTAACAGGACCCCAAGGTTCTTTTCTGCTAAGCTGCATTCTAATCAGTTGCCCCTCAACCTGTATTGTGGGGAAATTCTGTCCCAGTTGTAGGACTTTACAGTTTGTGTTGATGTTCATGAGGTTTGTTGCAGCTCAGTTCTCCAGCCTGTTGAAGCCCCTCAGAATACAGACTAGGCTCTCACCATTGTCCAAGGTCCAAGCCATTCATAAAGACTTTAAACAACATTGTCACTGGTCTCAGCCCCTGAAGGACAACATTAGTAACCAGAAATTGTCCTGCTCCTCACAAGCCTTTGAGCCTGTTCACAAATCACAGAATAGTTGGAGTTGGAAGATACTTCTGGAGATCACCCAGACCAACAACCCTGCCCAGAGCAGGGTCAGCTAGAGCAGGTTGAACAGGACCATGTCCACTTGGGTTTGGAATGTGTCCAAGGATGGAGACTCCACAACCTCTCTGGGCAACCTGTTCCCATGTTGCCTGTTGATCCAGCCAATTTTCCAGCCACCTTATTGTCCACTTATCCAATCCATATGTCCCCAATTTGGCTGTAAGAATGCTATGAAGACCATGTTCAATACCTTGTGAACAACATCCACTGCTCTACTCTCATCCACTAAGCCAGTCTCATTATAGAAAGATGTCTGGTTCCTCAGGTAAAATTTCCCCTTTATAAATCCATAATGGCTGTTCCCAAACACTTTTTTTGTCCTTAAAGAGTCCGGATGTAGCTTCCAGGAGTATCAGCTTCATAGTCTTCCCAGGGACTGAGATGAGGCTAACTAGCCAGTAGTTCCCCGGGTCATCCTTCTTGTCCTTCCTGAAAATCAGTGTGATATTTGTCATTTTCCAGTCATCAAGATCCTCTCCCAGTTGCCATCTATTTGTAAAATGGTAGAGACTGGCCTTGCAATGTTAATGGTCATTTTCCTCAGGACCTTTAAATGTATTCTTGCTAGTCTCATGGCCTGTGTATGCCTAATTTGCTTATGTGGTCCCTTTCTCAACCTTCCTTTACTGTGGATAATGCTTTGCTAGGCATCACAGGTGAAAAATAGTGTTAACTGTGAATGCTGATGGGTGATAATTTTGTATGTGTGTGTGTGCACAGGTAAATGAATCTCCGAAATTGAACACTTGAACTCTCAAGCAGAAGTCTGCTACTTGCTAGCTGCAACCATTACAAACTGGCTGTAAATTTTGGTAACACCTGGACTAAAAAGTGTCATGCCCTGCAATTAATAAACAGACATGAGACAGACCCACCAACTGAGTGTCTGATCATACATTGTGCATCTGCACATAGGCTATTTAGATTGGAAAAACCTATGTCTAGGGACCGTAAAGAAGGGTTCCCAGAAAAGAAGAAAGGTCTGGAAGGAAGAAGTGGTCTCAGAGAGAGAAGGGGTCCCAGAAAGAAAATCTTCCTGGCTGAAGGAAAGGTCCTTGGGGATCAGATCCTGGAGATCAGAGAGATGTGTGTCGAGGGACTGTGCCCAAGACTGGTGCCCAAGATAATTGATAACCAAGTAGAGTAAAAGCGCTAATCTTGTTGGTTCTTAAATAAATCCCAGATACACTACAAGCTGTCATTTACTCTGTCTTTTACATGGCACTACCACAGAATCTGCCACTAGGCTTAGGGACGTAACATGCCTGAGGGCAGACTTTGCTAGTAGTAGCTGACATAAAGTCATTAATATCTTTTTAACAGGTTCTCCTGCCCCACTGAGTAACAGGTCTTCATTTTCCTCAGCCTTTCTTTTGCTGTCAAGATATTTTCAGAAGTCCTTCTTGTTGCTTTTCACATCCATCACTAATTTCAACTCCAGTTGAGCCTTGGCTTTCCTAGCTCCACCTCTGCAAGTTCAAACTGTTTCTGGGCAGCTTATCCCTGTTTCCACCTTTGTGTATTTCCTTTTTGAATTTCAGCTCAGTCAGGAGTTCCCTGTTCATCCATGACAGTTCCCACCATGCATGCTTGACTTTCTATATATCTGCCTTGAGGAGATTGTCCTTGAAGATCACCAACTTCCTTGAGCCTATATGTCTTCCATGGCAGTCTTTCATTGGATCCTGTCAAGCAAGCCCCTGAACAAGGAGAAATCTGCTCCTCTGAAGTCCAGGTTCAAGATTTTGCTGTTTGCCTTGCTCACTTCCCTCAGGATCTTAAACCCCGCAGTATCATGTTCACTGCAGCCAAGGCTACCCTTGACCTTCTCATTCTTATCCACTTTTTACTTCTTTGTGAGCAACAAAACCAGCAAAACTCTTTTATCACCCGTGTCAAAAAATTATCTTCAATGCATCCCACAGACCTCCAGAACTGCTTGCACCCAGCTTTATTAACCTTCCAGGAGATTTCAGCTTGGTCAGGATTTCCATGAACACCAAAGATTATGATCATGAGGCTTATTCCAGCTGCCTAAAGCTTCTAGCTGTCTCCAGCTTCATCTCTTTCTCTTCTTGATCAAGTGGTCTGTAGTAGATGCCTACCATCTGTGTTGGCCTGTGTGACTGCAAGGTGGGCAAGAGAGGGTTGGATACCGGTAGAGAGAGACACTCATGGTTCACGAGGGGTTAAACAGGATAGATTTAATAAAGGACTTACACTACAAGCTGCACGGGGAGCCACATGGAGGGGTTGCTGATGGGAGGCTGCTGGACTCATGGGTTGGATGCCCAGAAAGGACTCCATTCATTGCATCCTAAGGGCCCCTTAAATCTGCTAGAACTATGTCCTCAGCTGTGCTAACCTTGAGTAGCTACTGTACAGTAACCAGCTAGACATTGTGGACAAAACACAACATGCATTCCTGGCTGTGACGGGAATTTGGTTAGTGTAGAGTTTCACATGCTGGGGCTGCTACCACGTATTCTGCCAGTCACTGACTCCTTGCCAGATCTTCCGCAAGTGTTCTCACTACAGCCTGTCATATGATCCCTTCGCGTAAGCTCTTTATGACTGGCTCATCATCCATTCCAAGACAAAACCCCATGAACTTTGCAGTCTTTTGCATAAAGAGCAAACTCTCCTTCTTGACTTCCTGACTTGTTTTTTTTCTGAAAAGCCTTTACACAACCCGGGCAAAACTCCAGTCACGTGAGCTATCCCACTACATCTTTGTACTCCCAAGGAAATTGTAGCTGTGGAACTGCAACAACAAACACATTCTTCCTGTCTGTTTCTTGTGCTGTGTGCTTTCATGAACAAGCACTTAAGATGCTCTCCTAGTCATAGACAGAACAAGTCTCCCCAATGCATGCACTTCCTTGCTTTCCCCTGTGTCTCTACTTCTCCTCTGACTTGGTTTACCAGCCCTATTTTAAAGCCCTCACCAGGCTGGCAAAGCTACTCTTGCCTCTCTTTGACCCATAGATGTTGTTTCTGTCCAGAAGTCTTCATTCTTATAAGAGGATTCTGTGATCATAAATGCCCTGCCTGTGACAAGTAGTGTCTTGTGCCAAGTTCATAATGAAATCACTTCATTTTAGTTCCTGACCTTCTTTGGCAGGAATTTTTATTTTATTGTTTGGTAATGGAAAGAAAAATAAATAAATAAATGTAGAGATTTTAAAATGCTTTATTAAAAATGACAATAAGATTAATAGGATTTCAGACCTTTCACACACAAAGAAAACAAAAAGATTTTTTTATTATTATTATTGTCATATATAAGTAGGCAAATTTTCATCTTTTTATGTGCATAATTTAGAGGAAAAACAGTCTAAATTGTATCAATGGACTGAAATTTATCTAACATAGAAGGCAAGAAAATATGGAACTAAATGATTGGAATAGTTCAGACAAATTAGTGGAACAGCTGACTGCTGATGATTAAGTTTATGTCATTTGAAGCCTTTAAACACAAATTGGTGCTTTAGATATGTTTTGACTGGAATATAAATTGTTGAATTTGATGTAGAAATGGATGGATGAAGTTCTGGCCTCTACAAAGCTTCTTGCCAAGGATTCCATAGGAAGATCAGTGCAGTCATGTATGTAAGAAATTTTATATGGTGTTGTATGGGTTTTTTAACTTATTTATAATCTGTATGCAATGGAAATGACTGAATTCTTTTTGGAATAAACTGAGAAAATATTTTTTGGCCCAGTGTATATAGGTCTGTACACTGCATGCTTTTTTGTAGCATCTATATTATTAAATCCCACTTGTTCAGGTAGACTCACTGATCATTTGACTTATTGCAAAAAAGACTTTTCTAGCAATAAAAAGATATATTTAATTTAATTTTTTAGGAAGATTTACATTCAGTTTGAATTTAACATTTTGTGTTTTCCTGGCAGAAGTAAGGAAAACAAAGTTAACTTTTTAAAATATTTCTAGAGAGCATGAGTAGTGTTCTATTATGGGCAGAAATTAGGATGCATAGTTCTTAAAACATGACTAAGGGAGAAGTAAAAAGGCTCTAACACACTGAGAAAATTAGTTTGAAATACCCTGAACTGCAACAAAGTACAAATTTATTATGAGGATCTCTCTAGGCAGTATATCACTGTAGGGTCTATGTTAACTTTCAACATTTAAGGTTAGAGCTTTATTCAAAGGATTTTTTTTTTTAACAAAAATATTTATTGATTTCAGAGTCTTTAACTCAGGGCACGGGAAAGCGAGTATGGCTTTAACACATATTTAAGATTGACCCGTAAGTATATGGTGATTTCAAAGGGAATTTCAAACACAAATTTGATAGATTTATTCCCTAAATAATGTATGTTTCATTTATTTCAATACATCCTTTTTGTGTGTGTATGCATATATATGCATACATTTAAAAAAGAGAGGGAGAGTGGTTTTTTCTTTTTTTTTTAATTACAATAATATTTTACACTCATTTCATCTTCCTTTACTACTTATCTAACCTCCATCCCTAAATGATAAAATATGTTCTTCTGTGAAGGCCTTGATGAATTTTTTCAGTGGAAATTATTTTGGACCTACTCCTAAAGTTATCAAAGCTGAAGTTGGAATTGGAAATCAGAAGACTATGAAGGAGAAATGATGGCTCTTGAAAACAAATCCCTCTTAAGGAGATATTTGCAATATAAACGAGTATGCAAACAACTTCTACAATATATCTTGGAAAGGCTTACCAGTGTACAATTTGAGCCAAGGACATCAACAGCACAGCTGATAATATCACAGTCCATCATTTCTAAAAGTCAGTGTACCATCCTTCATCTTAAATATTAACTTTCCTCTCTAGACTGATATTGCCAAAGGTTAAAACACATTAATACAGTAATTCTTGACTGGATAATATATGTTTAATCCTGAGGACATACTTTAATGGCAGGCTTACTTTAAAGAATATTTGTACTGTGTGACAACTATTAATCAATTTCAGATGAAATTTGTATTTTACTGTAAATAATGGACAGTTTCTCCAGAAGATGTAGGAGGAGACACAATGCAGATTATGTGTATGGAACAATATTCTTTATAGTGGAAGAGTATAACAAAAGGAAAGAAGTACATATTTCTTTAGTCAATGTTTTAGAAATCTTTTATATTAATAAAATTGTCTTGTGACGTGTGGACATGAGAAATTAATTAAAAAGAATGTATTATATCAAACTGTCCTTGGTATAGCCTGCTAAAAATCCCCCTGGCTAAAACAGCAGATATTTTGTTGATTGTATAAAAACAGGGGTTTTCAATTGATTCATTATCTACAAATATACTTGTCAAATAGAATAAGTATTTACATGTTCAGAAGATCCACACACACAGGACCTCCTATGCTCTGGAAAGGGACAGTCTTCTTTATCTCCTAGGATGTGTTTCAGCAGAGTCTCAGCAAAAGACTCTGACCTCCTTTATTTTTTGTTGCCTTTAATGTTCTGTGGTTGTTTGAACATCTGCAAAGATTATGTAAAATGTTACACTATTTGCTGAAGGCAGCATTCTTTACACTTACTCTTCACAAACATCAGAAAGGAGATGGTAGCTGATACACGTGTAAATGACACTGATAGCAATATAGAATGTAGTGTGTCAGCAATGACTATGAAGATAAAGCAAATCCAGTTTTTAAGATAGGTACACAAAGTACATGAGATTCGAGCTATGTGTGTGTGTTGGGCTAACATAGCTATGTCTGTTAAGGACGTGCATAACTTTTCTTTCCCCCACACTGGTAACTCTGTCTTGCTTAAGTGACTCATTCTGTTCTATGAGCTTTTTGATCAGGAAATTAGTTTACATTGTATAGACTGGGTCTCCCATAGTCTGTATAGAAAAACCAATACAAGAGTAGGTAGGTCAGTGATCTGCTTTAGCTTCTAGAGAGATAATTTAGGGAGTATATTTGCTGTGTTGTGGAGCATCAGGCAGATTATTGAGCTAGCACCAACCTAAATTAATCTATCCACATGGTATATGCAGCACAGTGCACAGAAACTACTCTACGTTCAGAAGGAAAGTAGCGATGTTAATCTTGATGTAGCACCAGACTGATGTGTCTGTAGACCCTCTGATTCCTAAGCCAACTGTTTTTTTTTTTTATTTCAGATCCCACTGTGCCCATCCCTGCAGGGTGATGAGATCTGCACTCTTAAGAAAACTGCTGAAGACATTTTTCTGACTATGACCAAAATGGTGGGCAGCAGATATATAAATCAACTTCACAGAATTCCAATAGTTAAGAAAATAGTTCATAATAATTCCCATAGTTTCCAGAAAGCAGGGACCACTTCAGGAGCTTTATAAGTGGATCTTAATTCTTGGGAAGGAAAGTGCAGTGGGCAAAGGTTAGAAGCCAGCACCAGAGACCCTACACCAGCGTCTGGCAGGCAAAGTTTAGTAATATTGACATAACAACTGAAGCTATCTCCTGGAAATGAGGATCTCTGGTGTTCTAAAGCTCTCTTAACTGTTGAATAAAGGGGACAATAAAGGCAGTATATCAGGCTAGAAGGCTGCTATATTGGGACTTGTATTTCCTTCACATGCTGTTGTAGATCCTACTTTTGCAAGGAATGTGCATGGTCTCCCAAGAAGCTGATGACATTATGGTAAATTTTGCAATTGAAAAAAACGTTACTCCTTTTCATTTGATTCTTAGTGTATGAGGAAGAAGTTAATGCTCAAAGAGCTTAGGTATACCTAATTCAAAACTTTAAAATGCAAGCGTTTGAACAGCCAATGGGCAAATTGTGGGGGTCATCAGGACAAATTATAAAAATAAGACAAAATATGAAAGAGCCAAATAGGGCTTAGAAAGATAAAGATTCAGGGTGTATTCTTCTCTACTTTCAAAAACTGTGGTTGCACTAAGGAGAAAGACTAATTGTCCTTATGTATTTATTTATTTATTTAGCTGTACTCTAAAGCATGGAATTCTTACCTTTCCTGTAGGAATGTAGAAAAAAAAGTATATTCTATTGTGTCAGTTTATAGGACCCTAACTACATTTAGAATATTCTTTGAAAATGAGTTAAACTCATTAAGCCTAAGTTCCCTGGGCTGCAATAGGCTTTGGAGGAGGAATCAAGCATAGGGACGGAGGTATATGGATGAGCTACTTGAATATGTAATCTTAATATAGATTAAATTATCATGTATGATTAAATTATCATGTCACTGTTTTCTTCAGAAAAGGAGAGAAGGAGGATCCAGGGAACTACAGACTGGTCAACCTCACCTTGGTTGCAGGATAGCTGAGGGAGCAAATCCTCCTGGAAACCTTTTCCAAACATATGAAGGACAATAAGGTGACTGGGAGTAGTCAGTATGCATTTACAAAGGGGAAATCATGCTTGGCCAACCTGATAGCCTTCTACAATGAGATAACTGACTTGTTGGAAGAGGGTTGACCAGTGATGTTGCTTATGTTGACTTTAGTAAGGCTTTTGACACTGTCTCCCATAACAGCCTCATAGACAAACTGATGAAGTACAAGTTAGATGGACAGTGAGGCAGGTTGAAGACTGGCTGAACTGCCAGGTTCAGAGGGCTATGATCAGCAGCACAAAGTCCAGCTGGAGACCAGTCACTGGTAGACTACCCCAGAGGTTACGCTGAGTCCAACACTGTTTAACATTTTCTTCGAGGACCTGGATGATGGGACCGAATGTACCCTCACCAAGTTTGCAGATGATACAAAGCTGTGAGGAGTGGCTGATATACCAGAGGGCTGTACTGCTATTCAGAGGACCTTGGCAGGCTGGAGAAATGGGCAGAGAAGAACCTCATGAAGTTCAGCAACAGGAATTGCCAAGTCCTGCACCTGGCAAGGAATAACCACATGCACTAGTACAGGTTGAGGGCCAACAAGCTGGAGAGCAGCTTTGCAGAGAAGCATCTCTCATATGAGGAGAGACCAAAAGAATGGGGACAGTTCAGCCTGGAGAAAATTCTCAGGGGTATCTTATCAATGTGTATAAATACCTGATGGGAGGAGTGTTAAGAGGACAGGGCCATACTCTCCATACACTCCAGTGGTTCCCACTGGCAGGACAAGAGGCAACGGGCACAAACTGAAACACAGGAAATTCCACTTCAACGCAAAACCCCCTGCTTTACTCTGAGGGTGACTGAACACTGGAAGAGGTTGTCCAGAGAAGTTGTGGAGTCTCTGTCCTTGGATATATTCAAAACCTGACTGAACATGGTCTTGAGCAATGCATTCTAGCTGACTCTCCTTGACCAGGGGRGTGAACCAGGTGATCTCCATAGTCCCTTCCAAACCCAGTTATTCTGTAATTCTTTAATACTTTCCAGTTAGTGAAAGCAGAGGGGTTAGTCATTTGAAACAATTTTTTAATCTTCAGTTGTTGTCATCACTGAAAGCTTGCAGAAGGCAAATGAAGCCAGTTCTAAAAGTTAACCGTGGCAAGTGTTTGTGCAGCACACACTGCAATCTATTGAAGGAAAGAAAATATAGTGTCCAAAAAATAGACATATACCTATAATTTTGGGTTATTGAATGAAAAAAACTAACAAGTTTAAGAGTTAAAAAAGAGCAGAGTTATGAGCTAAGAGCATGAGTTCAAAAAGGGATCAATAAGAATACCATCAAAAACTTACATCCAAAATTTAAACTATCATTATCATAGAAAAGCAACTTCTTTCACTATCTCATCACTCTGTCATCCTGTGACTGATGCATTCATATAGGTTGCTATCTTCCTCTTCTGCCTCCCTTGAGAAGTCCCAGCCTTTTTAAAAAAATCCTCTTATTGGTTCTTTCCACGTAAGAGCTTTCATTTGAATTAACAGAAGTAAGATAGGATGTAACAATAAAACTCACAAAATAATTCTTCTTGTGTTTGATGAGATCTTCTTGTGTGTGTTGGTAATCTGCCAAAATTTTTCATCATTATGGATTTTACAAACATCAGATTAAATTAAAGCACTAAACAGGATTACTTCTAATAACCAGTCCCCTGACAACTTTTAACCTTCCTGCATCCTGATAACTTCCCTTTCAGTTTAACTCATTGTTATCTCTCCTTTGCAGTTCTTATCAGCTTCTCATTTCTCAAAGAAGGAGTTGTAGAATAATTTCTTCTGGGAGCTCTGAAAAATGTTTTGTGCAAATCAAGACAGTTTGTCAGCTCCATTAACTTTGACTAAGAGTTCTTTTTTTTTCCTTTTTTTTTTGAAGAGCGTCAAATGAATCTGTTGTGATTTGATTTAAACAAATCCTAACAAACAAAGCCCATTTTCTSTCTACCTCCACATGCTTAATTACTCTTGTCTTTCAACATCCATCCTAAGATTTTCCAAAAGTCTTTGTCAAGTTAAGAATGTGGTGATTGCCTTGATTAACTTTTTTCCAATATAGTCACTACATATGCAATATAGTCACATAATTTCTGCATTGCTTCTTAGCATTGCCTTTCCCCTTGATTTCAGAACTTCAAATTTGCTATCAGATTTGCCAATTAATGTGTTTTTTATCATGAAATAACAAAATACGAATCCAAAGATGATCCTTGGCCATGACACAGACTGTAATAATAAATATGGAAGGATCTATAATGTTTTCTTTTGCTAAATAGGCCAGACTGCTATGTGAGCTTTCATTATGGTAACATCGCAAAAATCATTTTAAACGTATAAAGTAGGAATGCACAAAACTGGGAGTAGAGTGTAAATAAAAGGCACCTCCATACTCTCCCAAAACACAAATAAAAGAGTAGCAGTATCTTTAGATCTGCACACTGTGTTTGAATTATTCAGATATTTTCTCCATATTTAGTAACAGCTTTACGCAGCCAGCTGTTTAAAACTCAGTACCAACCACAACCTGGCAAGATTTGACAGAACTAGTTTCAGAAAGGTCAACTTAAAATGAAGAGGTGCCGAGGAGGAGAAGCATGATGAACCTATCATATTCACAGAGCTATAAAAAAGCAAACACTAGTGATTCCTGAAAAGGAAAGAGCAAGAGATCCAGACCACTTCCAGGTCAAAGAGCAGCCAGCTAGCAGAGGGAAAAGGATCATTCAACCGCCCACCAGTAGTAAGGGCAACTCAGAAGGAGCAGGCTGGTATGTGCAACACTGACAACTGGTCTTACTTGTTCTGAATACTCTTAGGGGTTTACGTAGATAGATATACAGATAGAATATCAGACAGACAGATAGATGAATATATCTCAGATAAAGTGATTACAGAGGTCACTCATTTGTGTTCAGGACGTAGTGCAGTGGTTTCTGTGTGTGACATCATGGACCAGGCAGACTCTGTCAGAGAGTGAGAGAAAACAGTCACTGTTCTAATAAACTAAGACTAACTTTACATTTGTAAGCAATGTGGGGTGGTGGGAAGTCTTTGGAAGTGGTCTTCTGGACCGAATGTCCATTAGCTGTTGAGGTGGATAAAATGAGTTCCTGTAGTTCATCCTCCAGTTTAGTTAAAAGGAATCCAGATCTCTTCAAGATCACTATGATGTCACCCACAGCAGAATAGGTGGGGTGACTGGGAGATTCACTTAGAAATGCACTCCTGATCAAAACTTATTTACTAATGTAGATTCATACTGAGCATTATGTCCCTGCTTAGATTACATGAAGGATGTTGTCTATTGCATCCCACTGCCCAAGAGACGCCACTGAGACAGTTGTTTAAGCAGAACTGTGACTGCATCTGCATTTTTACAAACTGTGAATATACATTATTTTGTCTTTTCGTAAAGTATTTAGTGTTAGATCTTAAATGCCATATTAAGGAATTATATATTATGTAGCTAAAGTAGGACTGTAATAATAATGCTACATTATGCAATACCAAATCTGCAACTAAAGAGAATATGATCCTTTCAGTTTATATATCCAGGATGTATTTGGAGTCTTTGCTGTCAGCTCTTAATTACACGATTCATTCAGTCCCACTCTAGTTTGCTACAATAAAAAGGATCTTTTTTGTATCAGATTTTTGATAACCATGTGACTTCAACTGGATTAATAACAGTATAGCTAAACAGATATAAAGCACATTATTTGGTTATGGAAGACAGCTTACAAAGGGAAGTACCAGAATAGAAAAGATAACTGGTTATATGAATGTAGAAAAACTGCCATTTTCATATGCAAATATTACGGCTTCACAAAAAAATCTCTTATTTCAAATAATTATTCAAGTATTTTACACTGTTTTTCTAATTTTAGCCTTTTTCCCCCCTACACCAGGATTTATTTAACTGCTGTTTCCTTAAAGAACTTTGAGCTCATTTTTGCAGCTTGAAAAACTTCTGTTAACAGGGGAAAAAAAAAAAAAAGGAGAGGCAGGATATTACAGAGGAAGAGGATTTTCTGAGATTCAGAGATTGAGCAGTACTGTTTCATTCAGCCTGCTTTTCTACAGCTTGTAACCTTCTACCAGGGCTGGAAAATTATAGATTTGATTTAGTTCTTTGGAATAGGGAACGCTGAACTTTAGTTCTGTGCAGAAACACTGTTTGTTTTATTTGTAACAAAGCTTTAAAAATCAGTGTTTGCCTTTTACTGGAAGAAGTGTAATTCAGAACAATGTGAGACATGTTTTCACCATCCATTTCTCTCTTTTGGCTATTTTATGATTAATATAATATGGTATTCTTTAAGATACTGTCGAAGTCTTATATATTATTCAAGAAGTATACTTTATATCTTGCATACTTTTGCATGGAAAAAATGACCCTGGCATTTTCCTTTTTATAACACATTAAGCTGTACTTTCTTTCCCCATTATTTCATTGCCATTCTGTTTGAAATGTAAATAATCTTGTAGATTTCTTCTTAAAGATATAGAAGATAACTGATATTCTGAACAGAGGTTGCTCCTTTGCTAAACCATGTTTAGATTGTCAAAAGTGAACAAATTAATTGTGCTGTTTGTCTGCTCAGATGTTGTTCCACTATTATCTAACATAGCAAATTTGCAATCATGTATGTGGGGTGTTAGTAAGTATTTTTTTCTCATTGACTACACTGGTAATTTGAAGAAAATTCATTAAAGTTATCAGAATATTATTTGTTAAATTATAAATGGGGCACTGCCAAGAAATTCAATTTAAAATACAAGGACTTCTCTCCTTTTTTTAAAAATTATTTTTTGTATTTTTATTTGTATGTTTTGTATTTCTATTTGTATTTTTTGTTTATTATGTTGCTGGATAGCTAACTGTTCCATATTTCTACTGTAAAAATCTGCACCCTAACCCCGTAACAATCTCATAATGATGTGTACTCTGGGCTTAGACAGATGCACATTATATTTTGTGATGCCAACTCTAAGTAGAGCTTGTTGCATGAGAGGAGCCTTGAGCACTGGTGTTTTAACAGCACATGACAATGGGTCACACAACTTCACCATCCAAAATGAGTGAGACACAACATGTTACCAAACAGCACCGTAATAAGAATAAAAGTTAATCTAAATTATTTCAATTTTAATTTAAAATGTTATTAGTGACCCAATTAATATATGACATAATTTGCATCTTGAAAATTCCTGTATAATAATAATAAAATGAAAAAATTAGTATGATGATACAGAAACCATAATGACTATTTGGAATATTATGTAATTAAATATAAGGATAAATGAAGAAAGAGGAGGATTTTAAAGTTTAATTTACGATGCAAAACTCTTCTGAAATCTGTGAGCAATCAAATAACAAATTCAGATTTACCAATCAGAGAAATATGATCAAGGATAATAATATCCAGCCCCCAAACTGCATGTGTTTCACACTGAAATCACATATATTTGCTAAAGCAAGCTTCACAGCACAAAGTCACTTAATATGAAATTCCTTCAAGTACCAATGATTTCATGCTGCTAATTACATAGGTTCATTTAAAGACACGAATGAAACAAGAAGTGTGTTACAATGTGCATTGTTTCAATTCCCATAGAGGAAAATAAGCAGGATTTCTTTTCCCTCCAACCCTACATGCTGCCAATTCAATTTGTATTTACCAGGACATCAGTTTCAAATACCAAAAGTGGAAACAGAAGTTGTTGCTCACCATATACTCCCCCATAACTCTGTGCTGTTCAATTCTCGCATTTAAAAGTTTCTTTTATACCTGCAAAGAGATGTGGATTGTGTCCAGATAGATGAAAATAAGCAGCATGTTTACTTCTCATTTAGTCACAGATGGAATTAATATTGATTTCTGTGTTCTTTTACAAAGTGTCAAAACTTAGAGCAAAGCTTTTGAACTGCAGAAGGCCAGCCCTACTAAATGAATGAGTAAGCATATCTCGGATGTGCATTTTGTTCAGTTATTACAGTTATTCATAAATATCTATTGTTTAAACTAATTTCCTTCTGTCTGTTAGTATCTACCATCATCATGCTGTAATGATTTTGTCATTACAAAATTTGAGGATAATAAGGATTTTTAAAATTATTTTTACAATGAATATTTCAGTAGGTTGTACAGGTCAGGAGAGTATTCACTCTTCCCTCAGCTCCAGAAGGACCTGAATATCTGAGGAGAGAAATGGAAGCAAAAAATACAATGATTGTAATAATAATAATTATTATAATTATAATTATAATTATAATACCTATTAAGCTGCTTTCTCCTTAATTATAGTGGTCTGATTTTTATGATAAGTTACTACTGCATTGCTTTGTGTATGCAGATCTACAAGGTATAGCCAATCTAAGACCAAATGAACTTAACGAAATAATATAGGAAAATAAGAAGGTCGTAGTTGATTTTTCAGTATTCTTCACCTTGTATAGTTTTCATGATAATTTATTCCATACAGAGATGTTGAACTTCTTACTTTTGGCTGCTTATTTTGAGCAGGCTTCTCTTTCAAACATTTGCAGGTAGCAAATCACTGTAAGCAAGGTGTTTCATGAAACTCACAAAACTGTCTGTAAATGGAAACTTTACGTATCTTACAATAAAACAAATACTTACAAATTTTTAGTAGAGTGGGAGAGCAAATATACATATCATTCAAAAATGGCTGAAAAATCCACCATTTAATTTCTTTAATCGCTTTTTGGATAGGTCTGGCAATTTTTCTGTCATGCCTTGTGAAGTTAAAAGTCCAAATACATGGAATCAGGTTAAAAAAAAAAAAGTGTATTTAAGTCAGTGTTCGCTCTAGTAAATAGCAATCTGGCTATTAAGTGCTGCCAGTTTGTCTGCTATTATGCCTGAGAATGACAATTTTGGTGAATAGAGAGAGGTAGTACTCAACACACTTTGCATGTGAACTGAAGCATCTTCTATAAGTCAGCAGGTGATTTCTGTAGAAGTAAGGAAAACACTTGGTAACTGCTGTTTTGTCATGAATCACAACACATAAGTCTGTCAAGCCATGCTCAGTGTTCTTCCGTGTTAACATTTCTTTACCAGTGCTGAATGCTTAGGCTAGAATATGCATGATTCATGTCAATAAAAAACTAGACTTTTTTGCTGATGTGAAGACAAGCAGCACGTGCTGCTCTTGTCTATAATCTGCTAAAAAGTAGTCAGATATTATATGACTGTACGAAATAAGACCAAACATCACTTTTCAGCTGACAGCACTTTAGGCATTAGAAGATCTTGTTTTGTAATGAAATTGCTGGGTCTTCTCAGAGTAGTTGAAGATGCAGTAATGGTTGTGCTGGCAGAACCACTGTGGTCATCAGAAATGGGTAGGCTTATCCAGGGATTCTGCATCAGAATGAGAAAGGATCCTTTCTCCAGAACCACACAACCATTCCTGCTACTTTGTCAGCAGAGGCAGTCACATGATTGTGGTTCATTTTCTGAGATTGTTTTTCATATATCAGATTCATTACGTAGGCAAAAGTGCTGCCCTACATGGAGAAATATTTTCCATTCATGCTTTTAGCCACCTTAAAAATGACTGGGTGTTTATGGTGGTCTTCACAGTGTTCACCTGCTTAGGGCAAAGAACACAGTATAAGTGTTTCAAAAGACCTTTGCCATGACAAACTCTTCTAGGTCACTGCTGCCAGTCTCTCTCTTAAATTCCTGATGGTTTGTGTGCTTTATATTTAGATACTCCAGAAGTAGGATACATCAGTAATGAAACCTCATTAGTTCCTCTTTGCTGGTGAATGCCATCCTGACAAAAAAAAAAAAAACAAAAACAATAGTCATCAGAGGCATAAGAAGAAATAGGAGGCAGCCAATGAAATTATCAATTATAGAAAACAAAGTGATTTTTTTTTTGCCATAATGCATAAATATGCTGAAAAATCAAGAGCAAATGAACCTTCGATCTCTTTCAGTATGGTTTATATTTATGCTCTTAGACATTCTCACAGGAATTATCCTAATGTGTCACCACTCCTTGATGATGTCACCTCTCCAGACATTCCAAAACAAAAGCCTTTACTGCTTACCCTTCCAAGCATCTTTCTACAAAAATCTTTTATAGAGTTCTGTTTCTGCCTGAATTGTAACCAAACAAAAAAAACTATCTCCATAGAGCTGAATACACTAGCCTATGTCACTGAGATAAATGCTAGACTGCAACAGCAAAGTTACACTGAAATGCTGTATTATTATTATTATTATTATTATTGTACTCCTTGCATTTACATGGTATTTATGAGTATCATTTTCTCTGTCCAGTGCTATCAGATGGAAACATTAATGACTACAGATGTGTTAAGATAAAGACGACAACTAGATCAATGCTGACCATAAAAAAAAAACCTCAAACTCTTCATGAGTTTGAGTCACTCACACATGGATGATAAAAATTAAGCAGCAAATAGAGCATACTGGAAAACTAGCAGTACTGGTTGTGAAATTACACCAAAGTCAGAAAAAGTCGGAGATCTAAATCACAGAATCAAAGAATGGTTGAGGTTAGAAGGGACCTCTGGAGATAATCTAGTCCAAACACCCTGCTCAATCAGGGTCACCTTAAGCACGTTGCAAAAGACCATGTCCAGATGGCTTTTGAATATCTCCAAGAATGGAGACACCACAGCCTCTCTGGTAACCTGTTCCTGTGCTCAGTCACCCTAACAGTAAAGAAAGTTTTCTTCATGTTCAGATGGAACTTCCTGTGTTTCAGTTTGTGCCCGTTGCCTCTTGTCGTATTGCTGGGCGCCACTGCTGAGAAGAGTCCAGCCACATCCTCTGGACACGTTCCCTTCAGATACTTAAACACACTGATAAGATCTCCCCACAGTCTTCTCTTTTCCAGGCTGAACAATCCCAGCTCACTCAGCCTTTCCTCATATGAGAGATGCCCCAGTCCCTTAATCATCTCAGTGGCCCTTCACTGGACTGGCTACAGTAGCTCCATGTCTCTCTTGTACTGGGGAGCCCAGCACTGGACACGGAACTCCAAATGTGGCCTCACGACCCCTGGGTACACCGCTAGCTAGAGGCCTCCAACTAGACTTTGCACCACTGATCACAATCCTCTGAGCTCTGCCATTCAGCCAGTTCTCAACCCACCTCACTGTATGCTCATCTAGCCCACACTTCCTGAGCTTGTCTGTGAGGATGTTATGGGAGACAGTGTCAAAGCCTTGCTGAAGTCAAGGGAGACAACATCCACTGCTCTCCCCTCATCTACCCAGCTATTCCATCATAGAAGGCTATCAGATTGGTTAAGCATGATTTCTCCTTGGTGAATCCATGCTGACTACTCCTGATCCCCTTCTTATCCTCCTTATGCTTGGAGATGGCCTCCAGGATGAGCTGCTCCATCACTTTTCCTGAGATGGAGGTGAGGCTGACTGGCCTGGAGTTCCCTGGGTTCCTCCTTTTGGCCCTTTCAGAAGACTGAAATGGTGTTTGCTTTTCTTCCAGTCCTCAGGCACCTCTCCTGTGGCCTATCAATCATGTCTGCCAGTTCTCTCAACACTCGTGGGTGCATCCCATTGGGGCCCATGGACTTGTGGGTCTCCGTTTTGCTTAAGTGATCCTCCTTGCCCAACCCAAAGTCTCCCTTTCTCCAGACTTTCTCTCTTGTCTCTAGAGTCTGGGATTCCTGAGGGGTGGTCTTAGCAGTAGAAACTGAAGCAAAGAAGGCACTCGGTAATTCTGCCTTCTCTGTATCCTTCGTCACCAGGGCCCCTGCCCCATTCAGTAGCAGGCCCACATTTTCCCTTTTGTTGCTGATGCATTTAAAGAAGCACTTTGTGCTATCCTTGACATGCATTGCCAGAATCAGCTCCAAATGGGCCTTGGCCTTCCTCAGCCCATCCCTGCGTACTCAGACGACATTCCTATATTCCTCCTAAGTGGCCTGTCCCTGCTTCCACATTCTGTACACTTCCTTCTGTTTGAGTTTTACCAGGAGCTCCTTGCTCATCCATGCAGGGCTCCTGCCCCCTTTGCTTGACTTCTTGCTCATGGGAATGCCCAGATCCTGAGCTTGGAGGAAGTGATCCTTGAATATTAACCATCTTTCTTGGATCCCTCTTCCTTTTTGGGACCTATCCCATTGTATTCTTCCAACAATGTCCCTGAAGAGAAAGAAGTTTGCTCTCCCAAAGTCCAGAGTTTTGATCCTACTTATTGCCCTGCTTYTTCCTTGCAGGATTCTGAATCCCACCATCTCAACTGCCATCCCTGTCCCCAACTTTCACATCTCCAACCAGCCCTTCCCTGTTTGTTAGTATGAGGTGGAGCAGCGCACCTCTCCTTGATGGCCCCCTCCATCACTTGTGTCAGGAAGTTATCATCAATGCTCTGCAGGAACCTCCTGGATTGGTCGTGCCTTGCTGTGTTGTTCCTCCAGGAAAGGAGGACCTTCAGACAGTGTCCCATGGTCGTAGAAACCAAAACCCTGTTGCCAACACCAGCAGCACTGCCAGTTGTTTACTTGGAGTATCCGTCTACTCCTCCTTCCATYCTTCCCCCTCACTGACAGGATCGAGGAGACAAACAGAATTCAGCCTTCCCCCTACATTGCTAATAGATTGCACATTTCAAGATTCACTCAAGATTTGCTGAAGGAGAGCTTAAAATCTTCAGTGATATTTGATTCTTAAGCTACTAACTGTTACAAGAGGTGAATACAAATACAAGAATATCACATCACCTCTTGAATACAAGATGTGATACAATACATAAAGAGATATTATATTCAGACAACAGGTATTTATTTAATATTTTTTCCTTAGATAACAAAAACGCATCTCAGCCTGAAGTGTGTGTTTTGCATGGTGATCCTGAAAATGCTTGCTAAAAAAAAGCTTATTGGAGAAATGTTAATCGCACATGACATAGACTAGTAAAGAATTTCAGGCTCTGTCTCAAATAAGTATGAAAGAAAAACAACCAAAAGTCAACAGGTTTTGAGGAAAATGTATATTGGTCAGATGTTGCTTTTCCCAAAACAAAATAAAAAAAAAACTAATATAAAATCCACCTCGATATTAGAAATCATAAAGCTGAAAGTGGACAAACATGTTTTTTCTTGGTCACTGAGAATGATACTTATGCTAGAATAATGCAAATAGTGATTTATGATCTTCTTAAATAATAGTGCATTTGAAGAAAAATGAAATATTTCCCCTGAGAAAAATACTTGTGAATTCAGATTGCAAACAGTCCTTAATTCAAACATTATTTCTCACTAACCCAGTAGTTCAGTTCATACAGCCTAATTAAGTACTCCTCTGTCTATGGAAAGACAACAGGTTTGTTGATTTTTCTCCTTGGGCTCCCAGGTCAAAGTTGTGAGAAGTTTCAGCTAGCATTACTCTCCTTTAGTTTCCTGCTTATTTACTTCATCTTTCCATTCCTGTGATCTTCTTTTTCTGTTGGAACAAGCGTTAGTTTCAATACACAATGAAAAACACAGGGAACCAATATAGTTTAACACTAAGCTTATACCTGGTTTATTTTTGCTTGACTTCATTCCCCTGACTTTTTTCATCACTGGTCACATAAATACTCAGTGGAGGTGAAAGAGATTGTACCTTGGAGCATGAAAAAGCAGTTGTGAGGGAAAGAAGGACAGTAATATCTTATGATAACATCATAGGTTTGCAAAATCATGACTTCAATTTGTGCTATTTTACTTGGCACAAATATGTGCCAAGAAGGCACATAATCTGAGAGCACCACAGACTGTAGTGTCTGAGTTTGTTTTCCCTGACCACCTCAGAAATTAAAGCCATAATCACAAGTCCTCTTTTGAAGAACAGATGTGATTTCTATGGAGCACCTTGACTCATCTTCTATGAAGGAAATAGTCTGAGAGGCTTACAAATTCAGTTTTCAAAGAAAAGTGATTCGTACATATTTTGTGCATCTATATATTCACGCTTTGAGAAAAATGTCAATTTCATCAAAGGATTATGCTTTTTTCAATTTACATTTTTGTTGGGCTTCTCAAAATATCTTAAAAATACTTCACTGTGTAAAAGATGTTTTATTTCCTTTTCTGACACGTTTGATTTCACTAATGATGCCGTTCTGTTCCCTCCCTGGCTGAGTTTCTGGTAGATCTTTACATGAAAATAAAAAGAAATTGATCTGAAAAGAAATTATTAACTGAAATATGACACAGATATTTGTTTCTAAGTCATTTTCTGCTTATTTCTCACTGGTTCTGAAAAGAGATTGACTCAAAGGAATTAGAGCTTTGATCACCATTCATCTTTTCTCACCCCTTTTTTGAATTTTACAGTTRCTTATCTCAGATAGCAACAGTTTGTTTCCATAGGAACCAACCAACTACCTCTCTCTAGAGTAAGACTTACTGTCAAAAGCTTCTATTTTCCAAAGCAGATAAGCAGTTTTTCTCTGCATGAAAAGAACATGATACAGGAATTATTTTCACATACTTGTATAGTCAGTATCCCAGAGTTTTTTAAGCAATGTGCTTGGAAATCCTTGTAATTTCTGGTTTTACATGACAAGATAAGAAAATTGTTAGAATGGTGTTTATCTCATGTATTAAATAATACTGGACACAACTTTTCAAATCCAAGGTTGCATCATAGATGAAAATTTATTAAATATTTAGCTAACACATTCATCCTTTTTTCTTCTTAAACTCATGAAACTTTATGTGAACTGGCTTGCTCTTAATACACAGTAAAGTTTAGAAACTATCTGTAGTAACAGATTTCTTGAATGCCATGGAACGGAAAGAGTAATTGATGTCTCATTTGAAATAAAACAGGGTAAAATACCTGTTGTACTCAGGCATTAATTTGAAGATAAACTCTAAAGAAGTTATGGCAACATGTATTTGTTCAGAAATATTCTTAAAGGAAAGGATTTTGGGCTGGATAGCTGGTGTCGGAAGCAGGGTTTTGGTTTCTATGACCATAGGTCCCTGTTTGAAGATTGACAACTGATGGGGAGAGATGGGACCACCTTGCTAAATGAGGCACATGCATCTTTGCCAACAGATTGGCCAACCAGGTAGGGAGCACTTTCAACTAGCAAAGACAGAAGAAGGGGAGAGTTATAGAGATCACGCAGTCAGCAAAACAGGGCTTAGGTGGGGATACCTCAAGCATACGCATGCAGTCAAGGAAGTGCCTACAAGACACGGCTATGGGGAAACCTCTTGCACCCCTTCCAGGAAATCAGCACACCTGGATACCTCTCTGAAGTGCCTGTACACAAATGCATGCAGCATGGGGAATAAACAGGAGGAATTAGAGTTCTGTGTGTGGTTGCAGGGCTGTGATCTCATTGTGATTACGGAGACATGGTGGGATAGCTCACATGACTGGAACACTGCAATGGATGGATAGAGGCTCTTTAGGAAGGACAAGCTGGGAAGGTGAGGAGGGAGAGTCATCCTTTATGTGAGAGAGCAACTGGAATGCATGGAGCTCTGCCTAGGGGTGGATGAAGAGCAAGTTGAGAGCTTATGGGTAAGGGTTAAAGGGCAGACTAACATGGATGACACTGTTGTGGGTGTTTACTACAGGCCACCCGATCAGGAAGAAGAAGTAGATGAGGCCTTCTACAGACATCTGGAAGTAGTCTCACAGTCGCAGGCCCTTGTTCTCTTGGGGCACTTTAACCACCCTGATATCTACTGGAGGAACAACACAGCAAGGCACAAGCAATCAAGGAGGTTCCTGGAGAGCATTGGTGATAACTTCCTGACACAGGTGATGGAAGCACCAATGAGGATAGGTATGTTTTGTGCTAACAAACAAGGAAGAGCTGGTTGGAAATGTGAAGGCTGGGGGCAGCCTTGGCTACAGTGACCATGAGATGGTGGAGTTTAAGATCCTGCAAGGAGAAAGCAGGGCAAAAAGTAAAAAAGGACTTCAGCTTGCCAAGGTCCTCCGAATAACAAAGCAGTCATCTGGTGTACCACCTCCTTTTCAGTTTTGTACCATCTGCAAACTTGGTGAGGGTAAATACATGCTGACTACTCCTAGTCCTCTTTTTGTCCTTCATATATTTGGAAAAGGTTTCCAGGAGGATTTGCTCCCTTGGCTTTCCTGCAACCAAAGTAAGGCTGACCAGTCTGTAGTTCCCTGGATTCTCCTTCTTGCCCTTCTTGAAGATAGGAACAGCATTTGCTCTCTTCCAGTCCTCAGAAACCCCTTTATTGCCACTGTCCTTGAAAAATATTACAGGGTAGCCTCCCAATGACATTAGGCAGCTCCCTCAGCACTCATGAGTGCATACCACTCATGACTTGAATATGTGAAGCTTGTTTAAGCATTCCCTTACCTGATCCTCTTTCCCTGCAGGTAAATCTTCCTTGCTCCAGACTTTCCCACTGGTCTTATGGGCCTGGGATTCCTGAGGGCAAATCGTGGCAGTAAAGACTGGGGTGAATAAGGCATTGGGTATCTCAGCCTTTTCCTTATTTTTTGTCACCAGGTCCTATGCCCCGTTTGGCAGCCAGCCCCCATTTTCCTCAGCCATTTTCCTTTTTGCCGCTGATGTACCTTTGGAAGTCCTTCTTGTTGCCCTTCATGTTCCTTGCTAGATTAGATGTCCAGATGTGCTTTGGCTTTCCTGCCACCATACCTGCACCCTCAGACAGTGTGGCTATATTCCTCCTGGGTTACCTGTCCCTTCTTCCACCTCTTGTATACTTCCTTTTTATGTTTGAGTCTAGTCAGGAGCTCCTTGTTCATCCATGCAGGCCTCCTGCTGCCTTGCTTGATTTCACACACATGGAGATGGACTGTTGAGCTTGGAGGAGATGATCCTTGAAAATCAACCAGTTATCCCGGACTCCTTTTCTCTCCAGGTTTGTCACCCATGGGATTCTTCCAACCAGATCCCTGAAGATACCAAAGTCTGCTCTCCTGAAGTCCAGGGTTGTGATCCAGCTTTCTCCCCTGCTTCTTCCTCTAAGGAGCCTGAACCGTCTCATGGTCATTGCAGCCAAGGCTGCCCCTGGCCAACCAGTTCTTCCTTGTTTGTAAGAATGGTAACCTTTCAAACTTTTTGTAGACTGTGAAACATTTCTGGAGGCACAGTAATGACTGCCTAAGTCTCTTCATCATTGCAATAATTATTTTATATTAATTTGTTTTTATGTCTCACACTGCAAAGATCTGCCTTAGGCAGCCTTGGAAGACCTTTCTCCTTTACCTCTGATATATAAAGAAATATCTACCTTGGTTAAGTATAACAGTATCTTTTCTTTATTCCTAGATCTTCTGCTGTACTAAAAGAAGGGAAGGGAAGGGAAGGGAAGGGAAGGGAAGGGAGGGGAAGGCAAGGCAAGGCAAGGCAAGGCAAGGGGAAAAAATATTTGGTATTCTCCTCTCCCGCTTGCTCTTTTTATCTCAGTTTGCATATTTCTAAGCCAATTTTGAATGCAGATGACTACTTTGATACAGCTGGGACAACACAGTTGTGTTTTTTCAAAATATTTCTTTTAACAAATTAGTTCTCTGCTTCGCTATCTTTCGCCTCCTAACTCAGGTGAGAAATATGTCCTCACAGTGATCTAAGCTCATCAAGAGCAGAGTGTTAGATTGCAGTTTAAGAGCTATTCATTTACTTCTGTGCATGAGGCTTCAGATTTTTCTAAGAACCATGATTTGCTGCACTAGAGATGAAGGAAACACCTTTTAAAAACAAAGTTTTCTGCCTTCTATCCATTCAGAATGTGAATTCTGACTGAGAAGAGTTTTTGCTGTTAAATCCTAGGAAAAATAAGGAATAGGACATTTTGATAACACCTTCAGCTACTGAGTATGAACATGCGCTATGTTGTGGGACACATCTTTTTCCTACCTGTAGTTATGCTAGCTACAACTTTTCAGTCTCTTGTCATTTGACCTACTGGCAAGCTCAAATGCTTGTGCAATTTGCAGCATAGAACTCTATCACATAAATTATCTTTTTAAGGATGTATTCTCATTTTATCAGAACCCAGAAATAGACTGTTCGTTTTGTGAGCAGCCCTTGAAACATAAAAAATGTTTTAATTCTGTATTGGTGAACTCCTTAAATCCACATGCAAACATTTAAATAAAAGCATCTTTATTTTGACAACTGCAGGATTTATCTGCAATTTTCCAAATTACTCTCTTTTTTTCCCCTAACTTAAGTGAAGGCATAAATAAACTAGAAAGATAGGAATTGAAGACGTTAGTTTTAAAGGCAGAAATAAACTTCAAAGAAATAGGTATTTTATAAACTGGAAAAATTAATCTACGGAAAGAAAAGGAACACAGATCTGTTTGTTAAAAACAATTAACTCATGTCTGAACAAAGCTGAAGCATATGCTTTGAGTGGAGTGAGAGTATGATGAAAATATTTCCTCTGTGCAGAGACCTTGGTTATGTTTTGTGGGGTCATGTACGATTTGAAGGCAAATCAAAGCTTTCTGAGAAGAATATCAGGCAATGAGGAGAGAAATAGGGCATTTGCCTAAAACAGAAGATTACCTAACATGTGTTGCCAATGAAAGAGCAGAAAAAACATGCAGTATAACCAGGCCTATTCTTCTGCAGTTACATGAAGGGAACATATTTCTAGTAGAGCTCTGGCTTAGCATAAAAGCAATTATCATATGCATACTATTTCTTTAAACTTGATTTTTTTTCAATTTATTAATTAATATTATCTATATTGAGGCCCAAAGTACTTCACTGTAGCAACCTCTTAGGAAGCTGAAATAAAATTCTGCCTGAAACCAATGAAAGTAGAGGAAAACTGATCAGTCATAAGCAAAATAACAGATGAAAGATGTGACAGATCCAGTTGATCCAATTTTGCTTAAAAAGACTGATCTTGCATATATTCTCTGAAAGGAATATACCATTCAAGATTCATGCAACATCTTCTGAACTTGGCCAGAGTTCTCCCTGGGTTCCAATATCAAGAAATTTCTAGAGGATGGTTCTTATAATTTATATATATCTCATATTCAAAGCAGTTATCAATTCAGTTCTCACTCTTCTTTCAGGTAACTCAGCTGATGTAGTAGATAATGCAATACACAATTTACTGGTAGTGAATAAATGAATGCAATAATGCTTAAAATTCACTTCTGACATGTATTAAATACTTTTTTTTAACCAAGTGATTGATATGAAAGCCCTTTTTTTTCCACTGCCTCTCAAGTGCTGCATTACTGTTCTTGCATCACTTAGAAGTTTAGCACAGATTCTGGACTAAAAAAACAAATCCTACATATAAATATTGCATTTACTGTACTATGAATACTGTTGCTGTAAAACAAACTATAAGCCTTGTTAGTAAAACACTAGCTGATTTCCAATTTGATTTTGCTTTGGCACAGATGACAGCTGATCTTGCTTAGATGCGAAGGAATGCTGTTATGTAAGTCCCTTAGCACTGAAGAAATTTCATACATAAGCATGAAGAATGGAAAAATCTGGGTTGCTGAATTTAAAAAAAATCCACTTTAATGTCTTGTATTAAAATTAAACAAGTACTCCCTTCTGAGTTTGTTCTTGCAAAATTGCTTAAAATTTAATTCTGACATAACTTAATACTTTGTTTTGACAAAATGATATATAACAAAATCCTTTGTTTCATTGCCTCAAGGACCGTATTACTTAGAAGATTAGCCTGAATATATTTTTTGCTACATTGTACATAGCATACCTTAGCAAAAAATATATTCAAAAATTAGTTTTTGAGTACATAAACATGAACCTAACCTCAACAAGAGCTACTCATTTCTGTAATTCAAGTTAAGCATATTAGTATACCAGTCTACCTAAGAAGGGTCACTTCCAAGGTCTTCAGTTTGATTCATATATGTCCAGAATCCCATTAAACAGTCACAGTGAGAATAAGAAGCAAATCTACTTTTGACCTCAGATTAAATTTTTGGGTTCTTTTTCATAATAATAATAATAATAATAATAATAAAGCATTTGGCGTATGAACTTCAGAAGTAATGTCTTTAATTTGCCTTTTGCTGTTTTGCTGCCATCTTCTCCTGATCTTTCCTCTCTGTAGTATTTTATTATCTTTGACTATCCTTAACGCACACAACAGGCATGAAGTGTACTCCTCTCAAGACAGCTGCAGGGATGATAACCCCACAGCTGAAACTGAGTTATTAATTTTCATTTATAATTTCCTTTCAATATTGATGTTTCTTAATTTTGCATTTGACCTTTTCTTTCAAAAAAGTGGTTAAAATAGCACAATGGTATTATGTAAAAAATATTGATTGGGGAAACTCTCTCTCCCTCCTGCATCTTGGTAGATCATCACATCTAATTGATCACTGCATGGAGATTTATGCAAGAATGAGCATCCTAAATGAGATGTGCAGAAGAGCTAGATTTTCATGATTCAAGTTATGTGCAGTAAATTAGTGCCATGGCAGGTCAATGAACTCATAGTTGTCTCAATTAACACTCCTACTAGCTGTGAAGTTCTTCATCTACAACATGAGGAGCACTCACAAAAGTGCAAAATTCTTTGCCTTTGAAAACATCAAAGCAAAGGAAAAGAATCATTTCCAATCTAATCAGATACAAGTTTAGTATGTATAAAGTAAACGAGGGGTAATACTGACTACAGCAATGGCAACTAGATTATGCAAACCAAGATTTCTTTCACAGAGATGTCTTTTATTAAAATGGCATTCCTTTTTCCAATGGGAAACATTAGCTCTGATAATGCACTGGTGACTGTAATTTTGGTATTATTTGAGTTTTCTGGTGTTATCTGCACATACAATCAGGAAGACATTCTCTAATACCATTTATTAGGTATACATGTGAAATCTTCCTAAAACCTCCCCAAATGCTCAAAATGTACAGATATTAACTGTATCTCACAATAACAGTAAAGATACATCACAGAAAGCCATCAAAAACAGAACAAAGGGGACAATTCAGAAATCCCAGTTTCCCAGATTTCTGGTTTCTTATGTTTTGGATAAATGTCCTGCTGCATTCAAGTGCTACCGTGAATCAATAACTGAAGAAGATTGAGGAAGCAGAAGCTTAACACTTCAGTGCCACAAAGTCCTGCAATATTTTCAGTGTCATTAGCCATCTTCTTATTTCATATTCCAGATTTCTGAAATGTTATGAGTTAACAGCATTTTTAAGCATTCTCACAATAATTTTTTCTGCCTCCCAGGCCTTTTCTTTATTGTTGCTGTTGTGGTGGTGTTTTTGTTGTTTTGTTTTGTTTTGCTTTTTTTAATGTTCCTTACTCAGTGGCTGAATGGTGTAAACACCCCAGATAGTTTCCATTCTTTAAATATTCATTAATTATTTATATTCATATCTAAGGTATTAAGTCATTGAGTTTGCAGAGGGCTTGAGTGAACAAAATGTTAATTGCCTAGTACTTATGTAAGTGCATAACATTCTAGTTCATAAGTTTTGTATTCTAGCCAGCCCCCATCAATGTTTTCCACATGGAGAAATGTTTTCATATGTTTTTTCAGTCATGAAATAAATTGTAGCAAACATATGCCTTAAAATACGTCAAGTATCCACATTAATTGTATTCATTAACTGCACATGCTGGGCGACTTCTTTCTGCCTACCTTTACATGTTTTGCAAACTGCTTGAAATTGATTCTATTTTAAATACATGATTTTGCATATTTCACAAGTATAATAGCTAAAAATGAAACAAGGGAAAAGCAAAAAAAAAAAAAAAAAGTAGAGGGAAAGAAAGGAAAGGTAAGGTTTTATGACTTTCCACAACTGAATTTCTCTTACAGAGATACAGTCAAAGTTTGAATGAGCTAGAGCCATATGCCATATTAAGAGAAGTAAAATTCATCAGTGAATAAAAAACTTCAATAGTTCCTTCAGCTGGCTTTCATCTATAACTCATTCATTTCCTTAACCTCTCACAGTGCCAGAAAAATTATTTTTGTTTCCTTTTTAACTTTCTTGCTATTAATAGGATCAGAAATATGGTTTCAGAGGACGTGGAGGAAGTTTTCTAATATTTCTCCATGTCAGCTGACAGAGATGACAAATTTATTCATTTGTGACTTCCTTATTTGCAACTGAATTTGGTGTTATGAATGCAAAAATATTAAGAACTTAAAAGAGTATACAATTCTGGGTAGGTCTTCTTCTTCAGGCATCATGTTACCAAGAGCTGAAAAAAATCTTCTCAATGTTTAAGTCAATGATACTGTACACAAAGAAACCTGACATTGTGATGAGACACTGTGCACTAATACAAAATTCATTTGGACTCATGTTTCAAGAAACACTAAGGCCAGTAAAAGTTTTGAAGAGTTGGAAGTGCAGTATCGGACTGCATTTCTTATGTAAATGGGAGGGCAAGAAATGACCTATTKATTAGCAGAGCTGATGTTTGTTTAATCAGTCATTTTTGGTTTTGTTGTTTTAAATATTCTGCCCTTCCCTTTTGCGTGCTTGTCTACTAATATATAATTATGCCTGAATCTAGGAGTAAATTCAACACTCTGTGAAGTATTTATAGTTGTGCAAAGAGAGAAAAAGTTGCATCTGTTTAAAAGTAGCAGTCTGATAGCTGCATATCTATACCTTGCCAAAGCAAAAAGCTGTGGAAAATAAAATTCCTTGCTATTTCAGTATGCACTTGTTTCAAGGGTTTTTGTTGTTGTTGTTGTTGTTGTTTTTTATGATTGAAGTGGCTGTTTTGATTACAAACTTTTGACTAAAATGGAAGCTAACATTCTTTGCATCCCATCAGAATCCAGCTTGCTGATAGAACAGAATGTGATAGATTTTTAGAGTCCTTTTCACAATAGTTTTCTAGTTTTCTTTGTCTAACACTTATAAAATATATAAAGCCTTGTCTACAAAACCAAATGAGGAATTTAGTAAAGAAAAGTCTGAAGATCAGCAAAGTGGTGAGTAGATTTTGCCATAAATATGATTTTTTTTTCATTACAAGGAAATCTCATCACTAAGTTGATCCCAAGCTTAAAGTAGTTGCTGGTAGAGAACACTGTGCATAAAAATGGCCTTGTTATCTGAAAGAGCATACTTTGAGAATGCAATGACAGGGCTCTGTATTCTCAGGGCTCCATCTTTCCCTGATTTTCATATTAAATCCACTGGTTGCTATTATTTTCTCTTTGCAGACATTGCAGTGGAGAAAGATAACTGTCCACTGTAAATAAGCAATACGTAACATATGTCCATCAGTAGCAGCAGGGTCTGTCTGGCCATTCAGCACCTTCATTGGAAATGTGAGTGGAGAGCCATCTCTGCAGATGCTTAATCTGCAGGGTATTAAGCCCAGATTACTTCTTCAGTCCCACAATGTTTGCCAAGGAAGTCTGGATAGAAACGAGAGCAATCACTAGTAACAGAAATTTCTCTTTTCTGTGGCTGTCAAAGTAGAGAATAAGACTAGAGACAGAACACTTCACAATGCACAGTAGGACTTTGGTCAAGCCAAAGTCTGTATTTCAGCTTCAACTGTGCGCATCCATTCTTCATCTTTCCATTATTTGTTTCTTTCAGCTTTCTCATATCTTCAATTATATTGCACTTATATAATGAACATTATTTTTACTTCCCTTTTAATGTTTTCTTCCCTCTATTTCCTTCTCCAACATTACTGTTAATAACTCTGTGTCTGTCACTAGTATCCCTGATGTAGTAACAAGGATGTTTCAAGAATCTCTCAAACTACCAAAGTACTTTGGTATTTACCTATCCATGACTCGTCTTACATCTTGCCAAAGTCAGGACCAGAGACAAAAGCTTAAAAAATCTGTAAAACAATATAGATGCAAATATAATGTTGATAACCTGTTTGTTTAGTTTTGACTGCCTATAGCCATCAGACAATTTTTGCTTACAAAGAGTAATATTTTTGGTTTAAGGTGAAAAATCAAAATTATTTTTGGAAAAAATAAAAGTTGAAGAATATTCTAAATATTAAAATTTCTGTCAGATTTGAATTTCAGTGATCATTTGCAATTGACTGATGCTTTAGAGTTAGCTTTTTTTTTAATTTTAAGAAACCGAAAGTATATTTTGATGGCAAAATGATATGTTGCAGCATACAATGCAACAATGATATTTTGTTGATATGTCCTTACTTCCCTATCACTACAAAACAGAAGCTATACAAAAAAAAGTTTTTTCAAGTACAGTCGGAAAGAGGGGATGATGCGTTATCTGCTAAACAAGCTCACTGAGGCATCTTTCTTCCTTTTCGTTATATTCGCTCCACTATAACTCTGTAATTTTATCCATTGCTGTTGTTGACAAACAACAAATACTGCATATATGTGAAACTGATGTCAAGCCAGTATCTCTGAGAAATTCCCTATAGTTTGTCACTGTCCCTTTAACATTTTATGGGTCTATATGTAGCTGTTAAAGTATTCAAATGTGTTTATTTTCCAGATCATTGCATCTCTTTTATGGAGGTTTTGTCAAAAGGACTGAAATGTGATCTACTGCCAGAAATTTGATATTGCATAAAAATGAACAGAACTGAAATGGAGGCTAAAACTATTTGTGGCATAAAGATAATTCTGCATTATCATCCCTTGCCAAGAGCAGAATATTCTTGAGACACTGAGAATATAAACTTTTTTTAAAAAGGAAAAAAAGTCTTCATATAACAAATTAAGAAGCTGAATTTCCTATGATGTGGATTTCCTATGACAAGAATATTCATCATGTTGACTTTTGTTACTTGTAATGCTGCCCATCTTTTCCTGCCACCTCTTACTGATGTTACATTATAAGTGATGTCTGCTTTGAAATACTCTCAATTTAAACAGTGCAGATAATCCACCTCTTACTGATGTTACATTATAAGTGATGTCTGCTTTGAAATACTCTCAATTTAAACAGTGCAGATAATCCTATGAGACAAGATAATGCTTTCTGCACTAGTGAAGTATAGCCTGCTTTTTTATTTCAATAACATGATTAAAGAGACAGCATAATAAAATCATGGAGAAATAGGTGCTCTGGATTTTTTGTTTGAATGAAATTAAATTACCTTAGTATAAATTGTACTTAATAGGTGATACAGAAACACCAAGTGATAGAACATTTTATTACTTAGTTGATAAATTTATCTTTAAATTTGCCTATTAGAGATCTTGCTAAAATCAATTGAACTTGCTTCTGTCAACTGCAATGGACTTCAGGTTGGGCCCACAATGATTTAAATTTCCAGATCATAGCTATGAATACTAGCAGATTAGTCAGCAGGGAATAAATTATATTGTGATCATGAATGTGTTTTGGTCTAGTTGAAGTACATAAGCTTCTGTCAGAGATGTGATAAAAGGTTGCCAGGTTGCAAGCTGGGGCAACACCAGTATGATTTCTTGTCTTTCTGGAGCACTGGTCAGATGCTTTCACATTATACAATGAAGGTGAATATGCGTTGCATAGCCCTGCATATCATGCTTAGCTCCCCGTCACTATATTTCCTTCGCTAGCAGACCTACAATTTTGATTAAGAATCACTTCATCACTCACAGAACAGCCACTTTTTTTTTCCCTCAAACATCACAAATTACAGAATCACAGTATCACAGAATGGTTGAGGCTGGAAGGAACCTCTGGAGATCATCTACTCCAACTCCCCTCAAAGCTAAAACCACTTAACTGAACCATTCAGTTCCTCACCTTTACTAATAATCAAGCACTCTTGCCTTTTACTTCACTTCCCATCTTAAAAGATGGGAAGCCTTCAGGTGTGCCTGGCTTCCCTGCCAAACGGATGACCTCAGCTCTGTCTTCCCTAATGCTGTGGAAGAATATGTCTTACCAGGCCCTCTTAAAATATGTATATGTGTGCGTGTGTGTGTGTGTATTTATATATACAAGCATACCTTGGAGATATTGAGGGTTCGGTTCCAGACCACTGCCACAAAGCGAATATCGCAATAAAGAGAGTCACACAAATTTTTTGGTTTCCTAGTGCATATAAAAGTTATATTTACACTATACTGTAGTCTATTAAATGTGCAATAGCATTATGTCTAAAAAAACAACATACAAAATGTGACACAGAGACACAAAATGAGTATATGCTGTTGGAAAAATGGAGCCGATAGACTTGCTTGACACAGGGTTGCCACAAATATTCAATTTGTAAAAAATGCAATATCTGCAAAGCACAATAAAGAGAAGTGCAATAAAACAAGGTATCACAGAATCACAGAATGGTTGAGGTTGGAAGGGACCTCTGGAGATCATCTAGTCCAACCCCCTGCTCGAGCAGGGTCACCTAGAGCACGTTGCACAGGATCACGTCCAGGCGGGTTTTGAATATCTCCAGAGAAGGAGATTCCACCACCTCTCAGGGCAACCTGTTCCAGTGCTCTGTCACCCTCACAATGAAGAAGTTTTTCCTCATGTTCAGATGGAACTGTCTGTGTTTCAGTTTGTGCCCATTGCCTCACGTCCTGTCCCTGAGCACCACTGAAAAGAGTCTGTCTCCATCTTCTTGACACCCTCCCTTAAGATATTTGTACACATTGATAAGATCCCCCCTCAGCTTTCTCTTCTCCAGGCTAAACAGGCCCAGCTCTCTCAGCCTTTCCTCATAAGAGAGATGCTCCAGTCCCCTAATCATCTTGGTAGCCCTTCACTGGACTTGCTCCAGTAGTGCCAAATCTCTCTTGTACTGGGGAGCCCAGAACTGGACACAGTCCTCCAAATGTGGCCTCACCAGGGCTGAGTAGAGGGGGAGGATCACCTCCCTCGACCTGCTGGCAACACTCTTCTTAATGCAGCCCCCCAGGATAGCATGGGCCTTCTTGGCCACAAGGGCACATTGCTGGCTCATGGTTGACTTGTTGTCTGTATGCCTGAATGGATGTATATATGTCTGCATATATATAATATATGTAAACATTTACATAAAATTTGTATATATATCTTACGTTTGAATGAGTAGGGAAGCTATTGCAGAAACATTGCTTATGATTTGTCTTATGGGAGGTTTGCCTTGGTGTCATTTAAGAGCTTACTGCACACATTACTGCAATTAGTCGGTTTACTTTTGTAAGTCGGTTTTGTAAGTCGGTTTACTTTTAAGAAGCAATTCTTTGGCATTTGTACAAGTCATTGTTTAGACATGAAAATATTCATAATCAGTCCTCTACATCCTGAAGTTTACAGACCTATCATAGTTTTTACCAACTGGGTATCTGACCTTCTTCTAAAAACTCTCTTCTCTGAAGGAAGTTATGAAATTCATATTGAGATTTCCCCTTTGGTGAATCCATGTCCTGTCTAGCTTGTATGTTACCATGTTTTGCAATCATTATGTAGAAAAAATGCTATATTATAAGCACAACAGGGTACACTGTGTATGGCTGGACTTAATCCAAAATAAAGATTCTCCTTACTAAGTTTCACGTTCTATTACCAAAAAAAAAAAAAGATAATATGTAAGTATAACTGGGTAGAGAAACATTTCTTAGACTTCACTCACTTAGAGTTCACCATGATTATGAGTATGAATATCTTTTCAGAGTAAATTTTAGCAGAGCAAATAAATCTTCTGGAGAGTATTACCAATCTGAAAATTTTCAGAAATTCAGTCTTTAGGATATGAGGCCCCCTGAGAATGAATAGTGCTTAGATTCTTCATTTATTTTTTGTTTCACAACCCTAGCAAGTATTTTTCCCATGAATAGTAAAGATATGAAAGATTTCCACCATTCTCCAAAAGAGGTGAGCACAGACAGCTAAGGAGTTGGATGTTTTATTGCAAAAATGCAGTGGGAAGTGGTGAGAAGATTTTGAAAATGCCTCAGGTCAGAACTGAATATTTTCATTCCTGTCTTTCCTTTGAAACTTGTCAAAATTATATTTAAGATAGACATAAAAACAGAATTATTGCACTATGTGTATGTGTATGTGATGAGACAAAAGCATTGCCTTGCTCTGAATTAATTACTTTGCCAAAACTTTGGCAGATTTGATAGGATGAATCAAAGAAATACTGTGAAATAAAGTATCTGTATCAAATGCATTATGTTAAGGTGTTTTCCCTGCTCTCTAATTAGTGTCATTGCTATTGCATACAGAAGAAAAAAATATATAAAAGGAACTAACAATAGAATGAAATCTAAGGAAATAAACATGCATACACACACACACACACAAACACAGAAAATTTTTCATATATATGAAAGTGCATAAATATGGATTCACACTTTGGGATTTCTGCGTCATCTGTGTGTAAATATTGTTAAAGTTTTTGTATCCTATGTAAAGCTGTATGGCCCTTCTAGTATGAAGGTCATTATAAGGACTTGTAGCTGCATTATAAAACCTTGCTGCAGTGTTTAGTTTATTCCCTTCCATTTTTCATGGGGAAACTGTTTGTAATAAAGAGTTTAAAATAAACAGTTACAGGGTAAGTGACTTTAAAATCACCGTTGACTCCAGAAGAGCCTCTTCAGCTGCTGATCTAGGTACCATGATGGGGGCCCTCAGGAAGCCTGTGTATTCATTCTCATTGGTAGATTCCCTTTCTGATCACCCTACTGGGAGGGAGATTTGCTGTGTCTCATGTTATACCTATTGCCAAACATACTGAATTTCAGAAAGATATGATCCTAAGATATGATTTAGTGTTGCCAGCAGGTCGAGGGAGGTGATTCTCCCCCTCTACTCAGCCCTGCTGAGGCCACATCTGGAGTACTGCGTCCAGTTCTGGGCTCCCCAGTACAAGAGGGATGTGGCACTACTGGAGCAAGTGCAGCGAAGGGCCACAAAGATGATTAGGGGACTGCAGCATCTCTCTTATGAGGAAAGGCTGAGAGAGCTGGGCCTGTTTAGCTTGGAGAAGAGAAGGCTGAGAGGAGATCTTATCAACGTGTACAAGTATCTGAAGGGAGGGTGTCGAGAGGATGGGACCAGACTCTTTTCAGTGGTGCCGAGCGACAGGACGCGAGGCAATGGGCACAAACTGAAGCACAGACACTTCCATCTTAACATGAGGAAAAACTTTTTCACTGTGAGGGTGACAGAGCACTGGAACAGGTTGCCCTGAGAGGTGGTGGAGTCTCCTTCTCTGGAGATATTCAAAACGTGCCTGGATGCAATCCTGTGCAATGTGCTCTAGGTGACCCTGCTTGAGCAGGGGGTTGGACTAGATGATCTCCAGAGGTCCCTTCCAACCTCAGCAATTCCGTGATTCTGTGATTCTGTGATTCTAAGTCAGCTGCTATGCCATTTGCAGAGTGACTTTTCATTGCTTACATAGGCAGGGACTTTCTCTGCAGGCCTTGAAACTCCTGGTCTCAGAAAATAGCTTCAAAATTTACTTACCTTGAAGTATCATAGAGAAAGAAAAAAGAAGAATGTGAAGGCTTGCATGTCTTGTACTTGCAGAGGATGCTAACGCATTTCTAGTAAACTATAGCATATGTGCTGCACTAACTGTTGTGGACACCCTTGGAGAATGTGTAATTGCCTTTTGTTTTAGGCTGGTTTTGGAGCTTCCTCCAAATTCTCTGTTGCCACCAATACTCTAACTAGTTTAGAGCTTCTTCATGTATGCTCTTGTCATACTCGCACCTTTTTCTCAGGAAGAATGTTTTTCTGTAAGAAATCAGCACACAATGTAAAAATGTTCACAATTAAGGATTTACTTTTGTGTAACCACAGAATAACTAAATTGGTAGGCACTTCTGGTGGGTTTTGGTACAATTTTCTACAAAGTCAGCTTTGATCAGGTTGCTTGAGACCTTGTCCAATTGAGTTCTGGATCTCTAGGAGGATGGAGATCCCACAGACACTCTGAGTAACTTATTTATTATTCCCTCTTTAATGTTCCTCCTCACTATAAACTTATGGAATTAAACTGTAATTTTCATTCTCTTCCATACAGAGTGCATTCTTTCAAAGCCTGGAGATGATTCAGCAGAATATCAATCACTTTAAATGAAGGAGAAGCAAATGTAAAGTGAGCATTTTGTCCTTTTTCCTCTGGAGAAGAGAACTCTGGTTTGTATTTCCACTTTGCATTACTGCAGATGCAACAGATCTCCCATTCTAGGTCATCATCTTTGGAAATACGTAATTCCAAGCCCCACAGAGTCCCAGATGAAGCCACTCACTCATTAAACAGACCTTATGCAATTAGACGCTCACAGAACATCTATATTTTTCCTCAAAAAGGCCTGGCTTTCTGCTGAAGCAAAGTTGATGCTACTTTAATACTCAGTAATATTGATTGGTATGATGAGCTATACCAGTTTTACTGGAGTGATGAAAGAAAAAATGTAACTCTGCACTGTAATTATCTGTTGGAGGAAGATGTAGTCAACTCAGCATGGAAGGTCCATGTATTTGGGCTGTATACCATTACTTCTGAATGTTTGATAGCAGTTTACTTTACAGTGCTGTCACCAATTTGTCTCCTTCTCTGACTTCCCAACAGGTTAAGTAAAATATTTCCTCCTTATCTGTTTAAAAATATTTTAATTCTGTTACCTCTATTTTATAGACTTTGGGCAGTCTATAATCTGCCCAAAAATCTGCCCAAAGACCTTAAGCAAATTCTTAGAGGCTGCAGTCAGGCCGGTGCTGCCATCACAGCTCTGAATGCATTGGTGGACTTACTCCAATTTCTGATGGGCTGAATGTTACTTTTCATTGATTCACAGAATCACACAGAATCACAGAATGGTGAGGTTGGAAGGGACCTCTGGAGATCATCTAGTCCAACCCCCCGCTCAAGCAGGGTCGCCTAGAGCACGTTGCACAGGATTGCATCCAGGTTGCTTTGGAATATCTCTGGAGAAGGAGACTCCACAACCTCTCTGTGCAACCTGTTTCTGTGCTCTGTCACCCTCACAGTAAAGAAGGTTTTCTTCAGGTTCAGACGGAGCTTTCTGTGTTTCAGTTTGTGCCTGTTGCCTCACGTCCTATCGCTGGGCACCACTGAAAAGAGTCTGGTTCCATCCTCTTGACACCCTCCCTTCAGATACTTCTACGCATTGATAAGATGCTCCCTCAGCCTTCTCTGCTCCAGGCTGAACGGTCCCAGCTCTCTCAGCCCTTCCTCACAGGAGAGATGCTCCAATGCCTGCATCCCCTCAACAGCCTTCCACTGCACTTGCTCCAGTAGCTCCATGTCTCTCTTGCATTGGGCTGCGTGGAACTGGACACAGTACTCCAGGTGTGGCCTCACCAGGGCAAGTAAAGGGGGAGGGTTACTTCCCTTGACCTGCTGGCAGTGCTCTTCCTAATGCAACCGGGGATACCGTTGGCCGCCTTGGCCGCAAGGGCACATTGCTGGCTCATGGCCAACAAGCTGTGCACCAGCACCTACAGGTCCTTCTCCACAGAGCTGCTTTCCAGCAACTCAGCCCCCAGCCTGTACTGGCACATGGGTTTATTTCTCCCTAGGTGAAGGACTTTGCACTTCCCTTGGTTGAACTTCATGAGGTTCCTCTCTGCCCATCTCTCCAGCCTGCTGAGGTCCCTCTGAATGGCAGCATAGCCCTCTGGTGTATCCGCCACTCCTCCCAGTCTTGGATCATCAGCAAACTTGCCGAAGGTGCACTCTGTCCCTTCATCCAGGTCATTGCTGAAGAAGTGGAACAATACTGGACCCAGTACTGGCCCCTGGCGTGGAGGACACCGCTGTCTACAGGCCTCCAAGTAGACTTTGCACCACTGAGCACAACCCACTGAGCTCTGCCTTTCAGCCAGTTATCAATCCACCTCACTGTTCACTCATCTAACCCACACTTCCTCAGCTTGTCTGCGAGGATGTTATAGAAGACAGTGTCAAAAGCCTTTCTGGAGTCAAGGSAGACAACATCCAGTGCTCTGGCCTTCCCTACTCAGCCAGTCATTCCATCATAGAAGGCTATCAGATTGCTTAAGCATGATTTCCCCTTGGTGAAGCCATGCTGACTACTCCTGAGCACCTTCTTTTTCTCCACATGCTTGGAAATGGCCTCCAGGATGAGCTGCTCCATCCCCTTTCCAGGGACGGAGGTGAGGCTGACTGGCCTGTAGTTCCCTGGGTCCTCCTTCTTGCCCTTTTTGAAGACTGGGGTGACATTGGCTTTCTTCCAGTCTTC
>NW_020447207.1:0-67955 GCF_003343035.1 Apteryx rowi | reverse complement strand
TGAGCCTGGAGGAAGTGATGTTTGAATATTAACCAGCTCTCTTGAAAGCCCCTTCCTTCTAGGGCCCTAACCCATGGGATTCCTCCAAGTAGGTCCCTGAAGAGGCCAAAGGTTGCTCTCCTGAASYCCAGGSTTGYRATYCYACTTRKTGCCCTGCYBCCTCCTCGCAGGATCCTGAACTCCACCATCTCATGGTCACTGCAGCCAAGGCTGCCCCCAACCTTCACATCTCCAACCAGCCCTTCTTTGTTTGTTAGTACGAGGTCCAGCAGCACACCTCTCCTTGTTGGCTCCTCCACCACCTGTGTCAAGAAGTTGTCACCAATGCTCTGCAGGAACCTCCGGGACTCTTTGTGCCTAGCTGTGTTGTCTTTCCAGCAGATATCAGGGTGGTTGAAGTACCCCATGAGAACCAGGGCCTGKGATCGTGAGGCTACTTCCAGTTGTCTGTAGAAGGCCTCATTGACTTCTTCTTCCTGATCAGGTGGCCTGTAGCACACACTCACAACAGTGTCACCCATGCTAGCCTGCCTTTAATCCTTACCCATATAGTCTGCCCTTTAATCCTTACCCATAAGCTCTCAACTTGCTTTTCATCCACCAGATGAGATAGAGCTCCATACATTTCAGTTGCTCTCTCACATAAAGAGCAACTCCACCACCTCGCTTTCCTGGCCTGTCTTTCCTAAAAAGCATGTAGCTGTCCATGACAGCACTCCAGTCATGCGAGCTATCCCACCATGTCTCTGTATTTGCAATGAGATCATGGCCCTGCAACTGCACATAGATCCCTAATTCTTCCTGTTTATTCCCCATGCTGCATGCATTGGTGTCCATGCACTTCAGAGAGGTAATCAAGTACGCAGGTTTCCCAGGAGGGGGGCAAGAGGTTTCCCCATAGTCATGTTTTGTGCATACTTTCTTGACTGCATGTACCCGCTGGAGTTATCCTGACTTGAGCCTTGTTTTGCTGAAGTACACTATCTCTATAACTCTCCCCTTCTCCCCTCTTTCCTAGTTTAACGCCATCCTTACCAGGCTGCCCAACCTGTTGGCAAAGACTCACATGCCCTGCTTAGTGAGGTGGATCCCATCTCTCCCCATCAGTCATCAGTCTTCAAACAGGGTCCCATGGTCATAGAAACCAAAACCTTGTTGCCAACACCAGCAGCACAGCCAGCTGTTAACTTGGAAAATCCATCTACTCTTCCTCCCATACATCCTCCTCACTGGCAGGATTGCTGAGAAAATGACCTGGGCTCCCAGACCCTTGGCCACCATCCCCAGAGCTCTGAAATCCTGTTTGATGGTTTCCAGTTTGCCCTTGGTCTCATTAGTGACCAGATGGAAGAGCAGCAGAGAGTAATAGTCGGATGAGCGGACAAGCCTTGGTAGTCTTTGTACAGCATCTCGTATTCAAGCCGCTGGCAGGCAACAAACCTCTCTAGACAGGAGATCAGGTCAGCAGATAGATGCCTCCATCCCCTGCAGCAGGGAGTCACCCACAGCAATCACTCACTGCTTCATCCTGGTGTTCCTGCATGGCACAGGGTCTGTCGGCCCTGTTGCTTCCCTTGCAGCCATGTTCAGCTCCTCCTAAGTCTGGAGGTCACTAAACCTGTTCATCAATTCCAAGTCTTCAGGAGGATTCACATCATTTATATGTTGAATCCATCACTTGTTTCTTGGCTTGCAGATCGAACTGTTCATTCTTGATCACAGAGCTCCATGTGCACTTGCTATGACACTTATCTCAGTTCTTTTTTTATTCCTTTCATTTCAATTCACTTTTTCAGATTCTTTTTCTCCAGTTTTCCTCATTCTTTTGCCTTATACTTTGCATTTCTAGTTTAGTTAGACCTTTGTCTTTAAATATTGTCTATATAGAGAGTTGTTTGGTTTATTATAATTTTTGTTTTTCATTTCAAAATGAGCTTTTGATAGTGTGTGTGTAAGTGACTTAATCTTGCTTTGTTTGTTTAGTTGTCATTGTTTAACCTAATGGTTTATGGAGTGATTTAGATTTTAGAACTCTAAAAAGATTTAAATTTGCCACTTTATGGTAGAGGAAGTATATATTCCTTTGATGATGATGCTTTCAAAAGTACAGTGTTAACAGTTCCCTTTTATATGTCCTCTTTGATAGTTTTAGCTCCTTTGTGAAAAGAAGAATATTTACAGCAAAAAGGCTTTTTGCTGCGGGAAGGGTGGAATCAAACTGATAAAGATGATCCATAAAAATCAGACAGAGAACTAGCAGCTAAAGAAGAGTGAGAAAAAGGAAAATGGGCTATTAAAAGCTAGGAAGTAGGTTATAGTCCCTGGTGACTGTCAGGCAAACAAAAACATGTTGAATAACTTCTGTGTAACACCAAGAGTTCTGAATGAATATAAATAGTTGGTTTCAGTCATGCAAAACCTTTTGCAGTGTGGTATCTTTATAATATCTGGATAGAAATTTTGTTTCTTGTTAATGGCTTTTGGATTAAAAAATATATATATTTTGATTCCAAACAGGAATAGAAATTTGATGTTTGTGTGTATGAGTGCGTGTGTGTGTTTTGAAGCAAACTTGAAAACCATCACTTTACAAGTAATAACTTTTAAGTGGAATTATTCTGGGAGTATTCCCACTACTTTCAAGTTTTCAGTTTCAGTTGGAGCTCCTCTGAAAGGCCACCCTATGGATATTAGAAGTCCTGATTTACTCCTCTGGCCAGTGCTGTTGAAGCACTGCTATATTTTTAAGATGTCTGTACTTGCTCTTTCCAACTTTGTGACTGAATTTCTAGCTGAACGCTTTCCTCCCCTAGGGCTTTACTTTATTTATTCAGAGTTGTGGGTTTTAATCATATCTACGTTGATTTCAGCAGAGAAATGACAATGTCGTTACTGGAAATGAAGAAACCTATTTAATTCTAACAGATCTGGAGTTTCTAACAGAGCAACACTATTCCTGCCATACATTCTTGAAAAACTGTGCAAAAAGGGAAAATATGAAATCAGCTGTGGGAAGCTAATACTATGACAGAAAGTGGCAAGACCAAATTACTTTGGAAAAATAAGTGTTGTTACTGTGGAACAATTCAAGTTGCTGTTTTACGATACGTCTTGCTAATTTGGTAACTAGAAGATAAATATTAGTATATCAAAGGGTTTCAAAGCTGCATTTTCTTGTGCATTTGCAAAAAAAGAAAGAAAAGAGCCTTTTTCCATAACCTGGAGAAAATGGAAATTTAACCCTACATAGTAAATCGTGGGAAAGAATTTTCTAACTATCTTTGGACACTTATCTTGAATGAATGGACATAAAATACATCCAAAGGACTATTTCAGAGAGTTGTGCTGTGGGGTACCTCACTGTGATGTGTATGCGTGTATCTCTGAATATAATGGTTTTGATTGTCACTCTGTAAAGATTTTCTGTCATCCTAATGGGCTTTGCTAAAACAGTGTATTGATGTGATCATGACCATGCATTAATTATTTTACAAAATATCTGTGTAAAAGTTTGCCTTTTTGTAACTGTACACAATTTTTATTGATCCCAGTTGCAAAAAGGCATCCATATTCAAAGGCTGCATTTGTCTCTGTGGTGTTTCCATTCTGAAACCATGTTATACTATGACCACAAAAATTATAACCAAGAAAATTTTGTAAAAGGTCAGACAAGTAGATATATCTTTATTATGCCTTTTTTCTCCATTAGATTTGCTATGGACTCTTATGAAGCCAAAGCAACCTTTTTCCTATCTCATGGCAATGTTAGTGAGACAATTTTTCATTTTCTGAATGAAAATTAAAATGTAATAGACTTTCTTGCTATTTATAGAAAAATAAGAAGAAACACGTTTCCAACTAGATGGGTCATCTTAGATACAAATTAAATTTGCAGAGCTGACAAAATATCCTTGGAGAGCTCAGACATTTGCCAATAGGATTAAATCTGCTTTCCTCAGAAACTTAGTGAAGGAGATAGGGGAAAGCTGAAAATATGAAAATAGAAATAGATTCTGCTGTAAGAAAATTCTCTTTTACTTTCTATTCATAAAAGTAACTGTGAGTTATTTTAAGCAATTATTTAAGTAATTATGTTTGCACTGTGAAATTAATGAACTATTAAAAATGGGGAGGGTCTAAGTGAAAAAGTCTCAGACTAGATTTCAGAAGTTAAATTATTCCCACTCTAAAGGCAGTCTGCTTTGGAATCTAGTTCCTGGCTACTCATATAATAAGCTATTGAAAGATGAGAGGGTTTTATTCTGTGTATGATGCTTGGTATCAATGGTTAAAGTGCAGGGTTTTTCACTTTCTTAGAATTAATGGTAAAATTAGTGATCTTGAATTATTTATTTCTAATTTCTGTGACTTTACTTATGTAGATTAACCTTTGTAATACCATTGTAATCAACAATATTTGAAAATAAAAAAAAAAAAATGCAATGACAACCAGCTTAGTGTGAATGCATGTTCTGAATATAAAGCTCTCTTTCCATGTCTATGGAGTGTATTGGCCATCTCTGTCTTCCCTTTTTGTGTCACTGCTAGAAAGCCCATACTAGAAATGCTGCATGAAGTAACAAAAGGACAAAAAGCTGCTGGATTGAACTACTCTGTATGTTCTTTCCATGCATTGTGTTTTCTCAAGGAGAAGTAATAAAACCACTATTTACTTTTTCACTGAGGTGTCTATAGAGGTTGAAATTGGACAGGTATGACGGGTGATGTAAACAGTGCCATGAAGGTAGGGGAAATTAAGAGATAGGAGGCCAGATTCAGTTCCTCAGGGTTTAGGAAGCTGTATAGTGAGTACCTCAGAAGAGCAGAAGAAAACATGGGAATATTGCTCTCCACAAAATGGGAAAAGAGTTAGAAGATTTCTTCCTTTAGAACTCTGTTGTGCTGATTGTTTTTAAAGGGAGGATATTACCTACATATGTATATATATTTTTTCAGATATTCCTGTTATTCCTTGATGTGACCCAAGACACACATTTAGTTTGGATTCTTTTTAAGATAAAAAAGATGCTGAAACATTAGTAGAGATAACGAAAAATTCAGGCATAGTTATGTTTTTTGTTTCATAAATATTTCTCTCTCAGCATTATAATAGTTTTTTTTCTATTGTACTAGCATTTTTTAATCTAGAAAATACAGGAAACTTGTTGGTTATCAGTATAACATATGCTTTGTTTGAGTGTTGCTATTTTTTATGGCAAAGACCATACATAACAAGGAAAAGATTTAAAGATGTGGTAGTTCTTTTTACCAACTTTGGAAGAGACTTTTTTTTTTTTCCTTTGAATTAGTTCACAGTGGTAAATAAGAAAGGAGTTGCCAAATCAAAATTTGCAGTCATTTACACTTTACTGATCTCTATGGATGTTGGGTGTATGCAGAGGATACTGATATGTATAAAACATTGTCTTATGAAGGTTAGTAGTCTCATTTTCAACTACGCAAAGTCAAGATAACTTCTTTACATTTATGGAAATGAAGCTGTCTAAGATGAAAATAAGATTAGAATTAGTTCCATGCTTCTTATTTATTTATTAAGCACTTACAAGGATAGTATATCAGAAGTATGAAAAAGAAAGATTTAAACTGTCAAATATTATAAATATATTTTGGAATAATTATTCTTTTTGCTCTCAAGAAACTATTGGAAGGAACTATTATCAGATTTCATTTGACTGTGACAGTAGCAATGGCTGTGCTCATAGAGAGAGTGAAAGTAGTAGGGAGTAAGTTCACTAAACATAAGAAACACCAACAAGTGTATTAGCTCTTTATAGAGGGATTTCTCTTATTTTATCATTGCTTAAAGACAGATTACAGTGAAGGTATATGCCAGTTATTTCCATACTAAGTATATAAGAAGAGCTGTTCAAGGTCAGACAAGGTCTGTCTAGACTAATATTCTCTCTCTAAAAGTGTATATAGTGAAGAGTATAAGACGAAGGGAAATATGAAATACTGCCTCAAAGTGCTCTCCAACCTGTCAGTGATTCATTTTTCAAGGACTTTCTATGGGAAAGTCATGTCTTGGAGGGAATTTTCTTCCATAAATTAGGCCAGCTGATTTTTGAACCCATGTAATCTTTGAGCATCCAGAATATCCTGGGGCAAATAGTTCCCCAGCTTAGTTAAGCTTGTTGTAGAATCACCTCCTTAAATTTGCTTCGGACATGCCACCTCCAAACCTTAGGAGATATACTAGAAGTGTATGAAAGAAGTAATGAAGAATCATTCCTTGTTCATCTTCTCACGCTGTGCCTGACTCTGTAGACCAGTATATTTTCCCTTGGTCATTCTTTATATGGCTGAAGAGACCTATGCTGTTTAATTGCTTCTTTGTCTGGCAGCCATTCCATATTTTGATCATCTTTTCCACCTTTTCCTGTTCTTTTTCCATTTGCATTATATCCATTTAATAAGGGGTATTTAAGACATGAGAGTGCATGGAATTATGCTTTAGGATAAATATCTTTCCAATTTTTTTCCCTTTCTTCCCTAATAAAACCTAATATTTTTAAATGCTACAGAGTGCTAATTTTTTTTTTTTTTTTTTTTTTTTTTTTTTACCAGTTACCAGCTGTAATGGAAGGATCCCATCTTGAGTAGTAACGAAGAGCCTTACATTTTGTTTGTAAAGACAGGAGTTCTTCTGAATTATGTGAAACAGTTTTAATTAATATACACTGGATTTTAGCTGCCCTTTTACTGGACTGTTACAGTTTTGTAAGATCTTTCCCACATTCTTCATGGTAAATTCTCATCTTTATTTATCTCGATACCTTAAAACTGTCAGCAAAGTTTGTCTCTCCACTTTCTTACCCTCTTTTTAAATGATTTATGAACATCTTCAATACTTAGATCCACATATGGATTTTTATAAGACTCAATCCTTTCTCTCTTCCTTTTCCATGCTGTGCAAAGGTTAAGAAACAAGAAGAAAGAATAGGAAAGGGATGTTGTTCAAAGGAGAATGAAGATAGTCCAAGGAATGTCATTGCTCCTTGGAGAAAGAGTACATGGCGAGTCTGGCTTATGTATATAGGAGTAGAGGATGTAGTATGCTTAGACTTTTATGAGGCATTCAATTTAATACTTTATGATAGTCTATATTTTTAAGCATTAATACATTACACTGTAAAAGTATTAAAATGGACAACGYAAAAAAATATACCAGTATATAATATATGTTACTAATACAATCCTGCAGGCTTTGGTACTAGATTTTGGTGCAGTTCAGTTTCTTCATCAGTGGTCTAGGAGTCAATGCAAGATGAAAAATATTTACAATGGTGCAAAATTTGGCAGAATCATAAATATTGAATGCAATCATATAATGTAGTCCACATAGTGAAGGAGCAACAGAATGGATGGAGGGGGTCCTTTGCAACTGTGATTAGGGATAATGGGAGCGGAACTATGGTGGTAAATGAGCCATGATGAGGCCAATACTAGAAATGAGCACCCACCTCTGGCACCAATAATTTTAAAAGGGTGGTGGAAAATTAAAGAAGCTACAAAGAAAACCTGTAAAATTGTTTGAGAGCTAGAGAAAGTGGTTTAAAGATACTCAGGCTTTGTCTACAGACTTGTTCAGCCTGTGCTTCAGCCAGAGGGAAATTTATTTACTTCATCTGTACTCTAAGCCCAGCAGCTGCTTTGACCTGGTGGTTAGCCAAGCAAATAAGTCTTTCTCAGAAAAAGCATATATTACCTAGCACTCAGTGCCATGTTAAGGCAGCCTTGTGCCCATACATATCTCATTTTGAGTGCCTATCTTTCATGAATAGTTTGTAAAAGAGCAAATCAGAAATCAGATCTCCTTAAAATACCTCAGAAACTGCATCCTAAATTCTGTTTGCTTTCTGAAATCTTGATATATAGGTTTTGTAGGCAGCACAGTCAATGGGTAGGTAGCTGATCCAAACTTTGTGGGTTTGTTTTTGCTTTTTTTTTTTTGGGGGGGGGGGTTGAAATGTGAGGGCCACTACTTACTAAGGAGTAGTCTAAATAAGTTAGAGAGAATGAAAGTCCTCCTTTCTGTAAGTACCCTGTTCTACAGGATGAGCCAGACTTAATTCTGACAATTTTAGATAGATTTGTTTTAAGACATGCATTTCTTTTTCGGATTTCACATCAGGTCTAAAATCAGTCAGTATATTTTAATAAGAAAATAAAAGTCCAAGGAGTGTTAGTGATTAAAGAATTATGTTCTCATGATGTTAAATTAATTTGATTCCCAATATATCATTGCTTCCGGTACTTATTATTCTTTTCTTATTGGCTGAATACGTTCATAGAAATGATTTATTAATAAAAAGACTATTATCAAATCCATGTATACTTTGCTAAGATTCAGAGAAGGTCCCTGAAAGTATAAATTATAAAATCAGGGAGAGAAATCCTGAAGTGAGTGGCCCATGTGGTATGAATGTTCAGCTGCTGTGAGTCACTTCATGTTTCCTAAACCATTTCCTAGCAATTCTTTAATTGACAGTTTAGAGTGATTATTCCATTAATCGTTTTTCAGAAGCTTTCCTAATTCTGTAATTTGGAGTTTGTGGAACCTGAAACTTGTATTCTTGGTTTTAAATTCTGAGGATTAATTATTGAATTAATTTCTGTAAAACAAGATTTGTTAAAGAAAAGAGAAAAATGGAGGATCAGGAAAATAGCACATCTTTTACATGGGTCCAGATACTTTAGTGATACTAGAGTGGATGGAAATGTATACCCCTATGCATGTCACTACTGAGATAGCAGTGATTATTTTTTCAGTAGCATTGTAATATGTGCTTCTTCAAATAGCATAAATAGCTGAGACTTTATGTATTCTAACGGTTTCAGTCCTTCCACAGAGTTACATGAGTGTGAAACCACTGGGCATAACTTACAAAACCAGTCAGGAGACTTCTTAGTGTGACATTCCTAGGTCATGCTTGTCTCTTCTGCTAGAGACAGGCCTCACCACAGAGACTACAGAAACTTGCAGGGCCTTTGATGAGAGAGGTCAATTTTAAATTCCTTTGGCCTCTCTCAGAAGCTTTTATGAGAAAGTGATTAATATAAATGCATCATTACCTGCCTAAAAAATTCATGACTTTTTTTTGCTGTCTTTATTTAGACTGATCAGTGCACAAAACAGATTTTATTTCCCCTCCCTTTTGTCTCTGGGGAAATTTTAATTGAAGGAGTTTTACTAGGGCTCATGAGAAACTTTCCTGTCGGTTTGTGGTGATTGGCTCAACCCTGTATATTCTCAGGAGCAGCAATAGCCCCGGGTAGAGACAAAATTTTCTTCCCCTTTACAGTTTCTGTAAACCACCTTAGTTCATGAAGCTGTGGAAAGAAATAAAAGCAAGGAGAAAACAAGTACCTGAAAAAGAGCTAGTATGATGCAAAAACAAAGTAATGAAAGACACAGGGGCTCAGAGAAAAAAAAATCTCTAAGAAGCCAGCTCCTACTGAAAGGTATATTCAGATTCAAGCACAGTACATTAAAATGAAATAGCTCAATACACAGTAGGAAATAAACTATTAAAAAGCAATGAATTTGCAATGTTAATCTGAAAGACAAGCCTACTGGAACTTTATTAGTTGGGAAAGAGCAGATAGAGTGATCTGAAGTATAGGAAAACAGAGTTTATCACCCACCTACAATTTCTCACTGATGTCTCTAACACAGACATAGTGAGTATATATTCATTTATTTGTTGGGGTCTGTCATAATCTATGGCACACACAGCTCACATGCTGTATATGTAGTCAGTGGTGCTCATAAAAAAGCCAGCAACAACAATCAAAATGTCTTCTGGTTTCTGTAGGACTATTTTTTCCTTGTGGTATAGCAATAAATTACATGTATCCATGCAGCATAAGAGTTTATGATCTCTAAGGGGGCAGTCTTTGAGCAGACAGGTAAGCTCTTCTTCTGCCACGGGCCTGTGATGGAATCAACAATTCATACAAACACATAACGGTTTTAACTCCAGAATGTTTAACAAACAGCAAAATAATATGCTTGGAGACAGCTCCAAATGTCTTGTGACTTGTAGTAATCTCTTGTCTGACTTGAAGTGTTTCTATTTTAGTGCAAAGGAGTGCTGTTATCTGTGTAGGCACATGCAGCAAGAGTGGAGAAGAGATAACACCACTACTGAAACCTTAGGGTGAGGTTTGGTGTATGCTGTGTACCAATGCTGTATACCAATCTGAGATTCACATCTCAGACTGTTACCTGACCTCAGATTGATCAGAGTGTTATCTGTGTGTCTGATATTAAAAGGAAAAATACAAAATAAAAGGCAAAACCTGATGTCAAGCCTTCAGAAGCAGTTCAGGATTGGTCATAACGCGTGTAAACCCTTTTATCACATATGAAAATTTTGCCAGTTTTTGAGTCATCCATGCCATATCTTGGTAGAATATTGGAATCCCCCATCCTAATTTGTACTGAATGATGGCACGGACTCAAGAAGTGGTGCATCTTGAGACGTTTATTGTTTACTTCAGAGCATATTTATATTGAGAAGTAGCTGCTTCAGCAGTTCTTACAGATACGCTTCGCTAAGCCAATCACCCTGCTGATTACGTCACAGGTAGCCAATCATTACACCGATCACGCAGGCGTGATCTTGTCTTGTACTTTGCTACTTGCTTCTTCTTTCCCATACGCTTTGCTGCTTGTAACTTTCCACCAGTTTAACCCTGTCATGACCCTCCACACTAATTAATTATCAATATCTATATACTTCTGAAGTTAATCAAGTGTATTATGATGCAAAATGATGCAAGAAGACTTTATAAATCTCTAGTGGCAACCTATCACATCCTGGAGCACTACTTATACCTAAGGCTTTAATGATTATATTCTATCCATTTTTTGTAGATTCTGTCTCTCTGTCTTCAGTGAGAAATGGGAAATTTTGCCTCACTAGAAATAAATCTGTCTCCTCTGTAGGACCCTTAGTCACTAGTGCATGTAAGTTCTTATAATAGTTTAATAAAGCATTATTAATTCTTGTGTCATCCGCATCACTATTATTACGCCTATAAGGTTTAATAGCTTGGATCATACATATATCTTCTTATAAAGATCTAGTGAATTTGCTCTTCTTGTCTGAGGTTTCTATCATAAAAATTTAATTTCATTATGGAATATGCATTGTTTTTTGCTGTATATTTTTGCTGTATTGTATGCTAATTGGATTTCCAGTCTTGCACGTAGATTTTGTTGTCTTACCAGCATTGATACTTCTTGAATCTACTTTCCCTCCCTGTTTTAGGATGTCATTGTTTTTCCTTTGGTTAAGATGTTTCACTTACTAAGAAGTGCTAAATATTAGAAATAAAACATGTGGTGTGTCAGAAGGATGATTTCCAAAGTATGAATTGCATTGCAAGTCAAAGTAGAGCTTTCTGTAAACAGTATACATTATCCTAGTTAATGCAAAATGATTTTGATAAACTTTTAACCTCTCATTAGAAATCTGTGTGCTCTCTGACCTTGCCTTACTGATACTTGCATGTGTACTTTGAGTTTAAGTGGTCCCACTGAATTCTTTAGGATAAGCATGGACATTTGCCTGTTCGCAACACTTGCAAGTGTTACACGTTTCGATTAGATTGTGTACAGTGGAGAAGTGTTTGCAGGAGTTTACAGTGTACTTACTAGTTGGTTTCACATAAATGCTGTAATCTAGACAAAAAAATGGCTGAAGAACAGTACAGAAAAGCATTACAGTCTCTAATAGCAACACCTAGTATTTAATGGAACAAAGAAACACAGAAATTAGTAATACCTATACAAAAAGAGATCATTATCTTTTATAAAGCAACTAACTACATGTAATGTGCATATTTATGTTTATGAATGTATCTTGCCTAATTTAATGGAGAACACTTCCTGCGCAGCTTCCTTATTTATTCTCTAGAATATAAAAAAAAACTTGTTTCCTGTTGTAAGAAATTAGTGAAGCACATATGATTTAGAACTGATCCTGTAGAACCCTACTGGATTTCTAAAGATTTTCTAAAGAGATTTCTAATCTAAATTTCTAAATTTCTCCTGGATTTCTAAAGTTGTCTTTATACATATCAGCTGCCTTAATCCTTATATTGTTAGGAGAAATTAATCTGAAAAAAAAAATGTTTACAGCAAAAGATTTTTGTGTAACTTGTGCAAGTGATTTGGACTAATTAATTTTGTGTTTAAATGTTATACAGTATGTCCCTTTCAATAATTCATGTGAGCACAACTTAGAGCTGAGAGAATTTGTTGTTTTGGAAACCGAGAAAATAAAAGCCCTTGTTTGAAAGAGGCATAACATAAGTAGATTTTTTCTAAGCGTGTATCTTCCAGTTTCTATTCATCATCAGCTGTGCTATTTATGCTATTTCAAGTCTTGGGCTGAGAAAGTGAAAACTGTTCATGCCAAGATGTGAAAAAATCATGCAGGGATACTGAAGAGAAGCAATACCTTTTTCTTGTGACACAAATCACAAGTGGAATTCAGACTGTGAAGAAAGAATATTCTTTAATCCACTCACCAATTAAGCACCATGCTTCTTCCTTCTAATGCATGCATAGGTATTAAAAGTGCTATGCGTATATAATATGCATATGCATTGGCCATATGACAATGTAACTAATTCCAAACAAAAAGCTCAAATCTTTGTACAACTGTTACTTGTAAGATGAGTTTATCTGGTAAAATACAGTGAGTTCTGTTTTTTGTATCTTTCTAAGCTTCCTGATAAACAAATGAAGATTTAAACTGAAGAATCTTTCAAAAAGACCTTGGTACGGCATATTTGTGCTCATGAGATCATTGTTCTTGTAGAGTAAATTGAGATAATATCTCAGTTTTTAGAACCTTCAATTCCATGACTTAGCTTACAAATGAACTCATAACTATTATTTAACATAATTTTATTTATTTTATATTTTAGACTATGAAAAGACAAAAGAAGGTCATTTACTTTTCATGTATTTTTAAAATACAATTGACGATATAGTACCTGCTTAAGAGGTTGCACACAACGTGGAATTAAAAGATAGGTAGCGATTAAGCTTAAATATGATTTTCCTTTATTTTACTGTTAGAAGAAGTTACTATGTGTGATTGTGCTTTTGACACTAGCATTGATAATAAATAGGGTTTAATTGATCATTATTAGTTTTATTTGTTAAAGRATTGCATTTGTTAAGGACACAGATATCTCTCCCTCCTCTTTGATGATATATATTTAGAGGTTTATTTTTACATTTAGAATATTTTTCAGAGACATGAGATCTGCAGGCGTAGAAAGTCATTTCTTCCTTTGGGGAGAGGTTATGAGATCTACATTTCGTCTTGACAGGAAATAAAAAATGGTTAGGAAATCATAAACAGTAATAATGAGATCCCCCAAAACGAATGGTCAGAGGACTAGAAGAAAAGGGGATCGTTTTCACTGGAATATTTTAATAGTGAAATAAGCTGAAATATGCCAAAGGTGTGAGCAGTCTTGTTCAGTCAATGGATTTGCTTAGCTATACATTATTTTCACAGGAAAATTAGATGAAATATATCAGTGTTAGCTGGATGTTCTTTTTTCAATAACATTTTTTGGCAGGATTTTGGCTTGGAAGAAAATGTTAATCAGTATTGATTAAAAGTACTAAATATTCTCAGTAATCCATTCAGATTGCTTTTCAAAAGGCTCTTTGTTTGAGTGTTTAATTAAATATCCCTGGGTCAGTGGACTCTTCTGCTTAATAGTTTATATTGTTATTGCCATTAGGAACTTACCCAAAGAAAAATCATCACAGTTTTTTGAACTACATGAGATAAGAGCAATCTCTTTCTCCAGTCTGGAATACTCAAGGGCTAAATGACTAAACATGTTTACTAGCTGGGCACCAGTTCTTTCACAGCTAGCTACTGTGAGCTCTAAGAAAGTATTTTTTCTGTTTGGAGTCAAATCCACAGAATTCAGTTCCAGACTAAAGCTCTGTAGCCTGGAAGGAGAGGAGAAGGAAGTACAGAGCAATAACTTCCCAGTGAGTGATTTGAAGTCCAAATATCATTCTTTTTCCTAGTCTGAGAATTCTGTCTGCTTGCAAAAGCAAAGCAGGAATAATTGCAAAATGTTTGATTGAAACATTATTGAAATATTAACGGTTATAAAACACTCTGTGGCTGCCTAGAGTGCAGCTAACAGAGAGGGCTGACAGACACCGCAGTTTGCACAGCAGTTCATGGAGAAGGGCACAAAGAAGGGATCCTCGTCTCAGTTCAGAGCAGCATACACATCCTCAGGTATGATAGTGACATGCCACAAGGCACATTCCTCCTCAGGTGTTGGAGTCACTGTCCCCACCATGTCGGAGGCTTCAACCCAGACAAACCTTCCAATGGAGAATGCAGCTCTACAGGTCTCAGGCTGGGAGTACCTGGGGCCTCTCCATGAGGCTGGGACAGATGGTCATCTTTCCTGCAGCAGATGTGCCATTCTTGAAGAGTGGTGTCACCAAATGAAGGAATTACAGAAAGAAGTCCTGCAACTGATGCTGTGATGCTGTGCAGCATCAGAAATGATGAGAGGTAGACAGGGTATTCTCAGAGATCCAACAGCTTCAAGAGCTTTAACCCTCAATGGTGGTGGAGACACAGGTGGAGTCTATGCCTTACAGGACAGTAAGAAGAAAGTCCAAGGTAGGTGAAGGCTGGAAACTGGTGACTTCTTGTATCAGGAGGAAGGCTCCTGCTCCTCCTGGAAGTTTTCAGCTACAGAGCAGGTTCAGTGCCCTCAAAGTTGAAGAGAAGATGGGTGTGCTTTCGAGGGAAGTATCTGGGCCAATGGATCGTGATGCATGCAGGAACACCCAGAAGAAGTGGTGAGTGATAGTGAGGGGTGACATTCTGCTGCAGGGACAGAGGCACCCATCTACTGACCTGCCCTGTCATCTAGAGACATTTGCTGCTTGCCAGGGGCTCAGATCTGGGATGATGTGGGGAGACTGCCAAGGCTTGTCCATTCCTTTGACTATTACCCAATGCGGCTCTTCTTTGTGGGCATCAACTATACTGCAAAGGGCAAGCTGGAAAGTAACAAGAGTGATTACAGAGATCTGGGGATGCTGGTGAAGGGTATGGGGACCCAGGTCATTTTCTCCTTGATCCTGCCAGTGAGAAGTAAGGGCATGATGCATGCGAACAGAATGTTAGTCAACAATTAGCTGCACAGCTGGTGTTGGCAATGGAGTTTTGGTTTCTATGACCATGGGACCCCGTTTGAAGATCAACATCTGACTGAAAGAAATGAGATCCAGCTCACTAAGCGAGGCACAAGCAACTTTGCCAACAGACTGGCCACCCTTGTAAGGAGGGCTTTAAGCTAGCAAAAACAAGGGAAAGGGAATTACATGGACCACACAATCAACAAATCAGGGATCAAGTGGGGATACCTCAAGCATTTGCATGCAGCCAAGGAAGTGCCTACAAGACAATGTTATGGAGAAACCTCTTGCATCCCTTCTGGGAAATAAGCACATATGTTGGGTGCCTCTCTGAAGTGCTTGTACACAAACACACACAGCATGGGGAATAAGCAGAAGGAATTAGAGATCTGTGTGCAGTTGCACAACTATGATCTCACTGCAGTTCTGGAGAAATGGTGAGATAGCTCACATAACTAGAATGCTACAATAGATGGATACAGGCTTTTTAGGAAAAACAAGCCAAGAAGGTAAGGAGGGGAGTCACCCTTTATGTGAGAGTGCAACTGGAATGTATTGAACTCTGCCTAGGGGTGGACAATGGGTTGATTGAGAGCTTTAAGGGGCATTCTGACATGGGTGACACTGTTGCGCCTGACTGCTACAGGCCACTTGATTAGGAGGAAGAAGTAGATGAGGCCTTCCACAGACATCTGGAAGTAGTGTCACTATCACAGGCCCTGGTTCTCATGAGGGAGTTGAACCCCTCTGGTATCTGATAGAGGAAGAACACAGCAGGGCACAAGCAATCCAGGAGGTTCCTCATGGAGGTATCAATGACAAGTTACTGATAAAGGTGAGAGAAGAGCCAAGAAGGAGAGGTGCACTGTTGGACTTCATAATTACAAACAAGGAATAGTTGGTTGGAGATGTGAAGGTCAGGGGCAGCGCTGACTGCAGTGACCATGAGATGGTGGAGTTCAGGATCCTGTGAGGAGGGATCAATCCCTGAAGAATGTGTCCCTGCAATACTACCCTATGAGATATGGAGGTGCTTTTACTGTCAATTTCCAGAGGGGGACCTAGTTTCTAGAAAAAAGAACTCTGGATGTCACGGATTAGATTTATAAGGGCATTTAGGCTCTGAAAATAGTTGAAGCAGAAGCATGTTTTAGCCTTATCACTTAAAACATTAATTAAAAAAAAAAGAAAGAAAAGAAAGAAGAAAAAAAAGAAAAAGAATTAACTGAGTTAAGATGTGATGGCACTCAAAACTTTCCACATTCTTTAAAGAATGCACCTCGAATTATCATCGAAGTTCAATCTCTGAAGCGTAGCTCACTAAACTTTTAACTAGACCAAAATTCTCTGTGAGCAGAGAAGACCTCTATTTTATGTGTAACACACAAAAATAAACCTTGCTTCTATTCCCTTTCTCAACACTACTCTAGATTTACAACCTCTGTAATTTATCTCCTGACCCTTAAGAAAGCATCATCTTTTCCATGACTTATGAGGCTAGTCTGTGAATTCTAAGGGTAGCCTTCTGTTTCTTTCAAGAGTTCTCCAGTTTCCATTTATGTTGTCAAGTCCTTGTCTGTTGTGGCTTTTCTAATATTTCTATCCTGATATATATCCCAGAAGTTCAGCTGTTCCCTGAGAAGGTGCAATCTCATCCTCTAGAGGATTTTATTTGTCCTAGGGCATAAGCAGACAACCTTTTTTGTTATTCAAACTCTTCATGAAAAATCATCTTTCTACATTCAGTAGCTATTCAATTAGGTAGATCAGTCCAAGATCTGCAAGCAATTATGATGTCTGCTTACACCCCCAATAACTTGCATGAACACATGGAACTGGATATTTTACTTGCATCCTCTCTCTTTTGGCATTAACTGTGAGGGTCCAAACAAGGTTGAATTAGGCACAGTATTATTTTCAGGAAGGATATGCTCTTGATAAGAATGTGTTTGTGGAAATATGCAAACCATATGAAGATAGGGATGATGGCTTAGAAGACCAGAATTATGATTTTCATTAAGTCTCTGCTCTTACTAATTAGCAAAGTCTTTCTTAACACAAAAGGTTGCTGAGCCTGAGTGGGATATGTCTGACAAGGTGGGGCAGGAGTGTGTTTGCAAACAAGCTTCCTAGCCTAGTGAGAAGGCTTAAAATTAGGCATGTCGGGACAGGGAGAGGGGATAATCTGAGGAGAAGTGAGGGCACCAGGGCAGAACAGAAGTGTCCATAGGACACAGCATGACCAGAGAGGCTCTCACACTTCTCCTGTAAAAGCAGCACAACTTGGAGTCTATCTCAAATGCTTGCATGCAAGTGCATGTAGCACAGGGAACAAGCCAGAGGAATTAACAGCTGGTGCACAGCTGCAGAACTCTGACTCCACTGGGATTACAGAGACATGGTGGAAGACCTCCAGTGGAGGGATACAGACACTTCAGGAAAGTGTTGACCCACCAGAGTGGGCATGCACTGAGGTGGGGATTGTGCACCATCAAGTGCATGGAGCTTTGCCCCTGGTGCAGGCGTTGAATCACCAGAAAGCTTGTGGGTAAGGGTCGGAGGACAGACAGCACCAGTGACAGTCCTGTGTGTCTGCTACAGATCTTCTGATCAAAAAGAGGAGGTAGGTGAAACATTCTTTAAGCCACTGGAGAAAGCCTCTCTCTCACAGGTCCTGGTACTAATGGGCAACTTTAACCACCCAGTACTAATGATAGTACTATGAGTATTATAATGACCAAGTGACAAATCCTTTGAATCAAAATATTTGAATTCTATTTTAGAAAAACAAACCAGCAAGTCATCCTAAGAAGATATGCTATTAGTTTATAAAGAATCCGATTTTTCTTTTTTTATAACTTTTTTTTTTTAATATAGATGTTTCTGTTGTATGACTTCAGCTAACAACCTGGATGTCCTCAGAGTTTACAATTTATGGGTGGTATTAGTATTAGTATTAGTAGTTTAGAATTTATGGGTGGTATTAATCACTCCAGATTTATAATCATGCTGCCTTCTTGAAACCACAGACAATGACATTCTGGACAATGCAAGGAAAGTTAGCAAGAGCTGTTCGGTTTTCCCATTGAGAGCTCTAAAAGTTGCAATCTCCATAGGCGTTCAGTAATAGAAGCTTGCAAGACTCCATTCCTTCTTTGTATATCACCACAGATCTCTGCTGAACCAGCAGGCTCTCTGATCTTGCTTTGATATTATTTTTATTTCAGTCATCAACAGTATGAGGATACATCAGCAGTCTGATGTAAGAAATAAATCCTTACAGTTAGAAAGTGTCATTCTGATATTATAAAAGGAGGGATATTTGCCCCCCACACACACACTTTCTTCTTTCATATGAAACAAAAGATATCCTGATTTGACCAGTTGACAAAGGGTCCTTAATGATGCTTGTCCTAAGAAACAGCCTGCTTCTTTTTGCACTGCTCCTACCCTGTGTATTTATTTGCTGCAATTTCTTGTACTCTGAAAGTCAAGCTGGTCTTTTACAACATAATGAATCATTGCCGGAGCAATTTCTGTTCTCGCTGTCCAGTCTGTTGGTCTATTGAGCAGCACAGTTGTACATATATAGTGGAGGGTATAAACAGAAGACAGTAAGATTTCCACATACATTATTAAGGGTTTAACTAGATATATAGTTCCATTACAGTTGGTATTAACACCTCCATCTCAATACTGTTGTGACAAAGGATCTATTTCCAGTCCTACTGTTACACTTAAACATGGTCAGACAGGCAGACTTCACGGTTACATGGCAATTCCAGTATGCCTTCTCTTAAAAGATATTATAAGGATGGATTGTAATATTGCTGTGTTTACAGAGCATGTGCTTCATTGCAGTTCTTATAGTTGAGAAATTGTCTTTGTAAACTAGCTGTCAATAGAACAAAAAGAATAATCTGTCACTGTAAGTACTTCTTCACTACAGTTTGGAGTTCATAAAGCACTTTTGTTGTTGTTTTTGTTGTTGTTGTTGTTGCTTCTGTTGTTTTGGTTGTTTGAAACCTCAGAACATCCTCAGTGTAAAGAACATCAAAAGGAAAATGTGTACATTCAGGCTAGCATTTTTTTACATGCACATTCCTAAAATTAGACAAATTACCATGGAATGATTTCTCACATGCTGACTGGATTTTTCTTTATCAATTCAAACATTCAATTTGGAAAATGTCAGCCTTTATCTTTATGTTCTTTATGTCTTTATGAGTTATTACAATGTTGACTATCAGAATCCTGGTGATAGAGAGTGCTTTGGCATAAAGTTACATCAAAGAGTGGCTGAGATGTTTCCACTGAAAAGTGAATAGCAAGAACAATAGTTTTTTTTTCTAAAGTAATAACTTTTGCATAAAATTGTCATTTTCAATGAAGTCTCACAGATTTGTATTAAAAACAGAAATTGAATCTTTTTTAGTGCAAACACTAGGGTCTGAGGAAAAGTTTAATTTTATTGTGTTTTGTTGAAAACAATAGTTTAATATTGTTTTTAAGAAGTTACTAGGCTTTTGGCAGAACAGATTTTCTCATTTTTTCTTCAGGAAAAACGAATATGTGTGTGTGACTAAGTACACATGAAATATAAAATAAAATTTCCCATAAAAATACAACCGGTGACTTGATAAATCTTTTGATTTGTTTTACTTGGATATTTCATAAAAGTCTTCAATACTACATCCATAGTATCCCCATAAACATAGAAATATAGAATTCCAGTAATAGATCAAACTTATCTTCCCCTTTCTTGATTTAATGCAGTTCTTTGAAATGAGTATCCATATGTTTTTCACTTCATGTGCAACAAGAAGAGTTGCTGTATGGAAGAGGGGAAAGAATATTTCTTTTAAAAAATAGTCTTTAATGGTATATTTTTTTCTCCCTTTATTTCATTTATTAGAACTTTTCCTATTTTTATTATTTCTCCTCGTACGCATTGATTAAATTATACACTGGTGTTCTTACTGCTAAATCTGTTAAACATGCTCTTTTCTGCTTTGTACTGCCTTACTGGTAATTTTCATTTACATACCTGCCTCTCTTCCTAACCAGCTGTAAAATGGTTAAAATAGACAGAGATTAAGCTAAATGTCAGTCTAACAATAAGTAAATCAATTAAATGAACAGAATGTTGCAAATCTTTTGATGTTTACCATTAGGTACTAGGGAGATCATGTGGAAATATCTTAAAATATTAAGTTAAACTCTAGTGGAAATATCTTAAAATATTAAGTTAAACTCTCAGCAAAGCTTATGTTATTCTGGGCCCTTTCTCTCTCCATGCTGCAGCTTGACATTTTTCACATGGTACAGCCACTGAGATAACTGCAACTGTTAAAAAGCTCTATCAGCATAAGCTTTAAAACAGCAAAAGATAACATCATAAAGACTGTGACCAAGTTATCTCTCAAAACTTCATTTGTATGAATCTCTGATGGTGTTTGTAGGTTTGTGGATGTTTTCATGGGGGAGGTAATTTTACTTTTAGAGTGTCTATAAAAAAAATTCACACTGTGTCATGAGCTATTGACTGAAATTACAAGCCTATTTTTACTTGTACAAGTTTTTGTTTATAAACTATTTGTTTATAAACTCTTACAACAGGAAATTATATTTTTCTATTTCACCTTTAATATTAATTTCCCTCTTCCAAAATGACTATTACTTATCTAATCAAAATAGCTATATCAAAAGTATGCTTATGTTACTTAGCTAAGAACTTAAAAATCAGGAAAAGGAAAACAGAAGTTTGCAGGCATAATCAAAACTCTACTCCATTTGTGTGTTTTGAGTAGAATTATCTGATTTCTTGCAGCATCCAAAAAACATCATAGCATAATAGTATCTTTTTGTAATTTTATGTACTGAGACGAGATGGATATAACATTACATCGTATTCTATGACATTTCTGTTTACAAATAATTGAAATGAGAAGATGCCAGTACAACTGCTCTTTTTCTGTGCAAGTATTTTTCAAGCAATGTTCAGGGCTTAGATATGTAATTGAAAAAGAAAAAGAAAATGAAAAAAACTTTAGATAATTCCAGACATTGCTTTATTTTTTTTCCCCAGAATTAAATTAATGAGACTTATCATTCATTCTAACCACTTTTTCTCCTGAGCAGCAGGCAGCAGAATATTAACTATTCTGTGGTTATATATGATCTGCTACTCTGAATTTATTTCGCTGTGTGCTGATCCTTAAAAGAGTCATGTCCTTCAGTGTAGAAGGTAAGAAGAAAACTGCCTGAAAAATGCCTATTTTCTGCTGGAAAATATATATTTTTAGGAGAAAAAAACAGATAAAAATATTTTAGGAGAAAGAAAAGATAAAAATATTGGATTCATCTGTAATAGATGACCAGCTGGCTTTTGACTAACCTTGAAAATGTATCTCCCAAGGCTGTTGTCTGACTTGGGCAAATTTTGGCAAGACAACTGTTCCAGAGAGCTGCTGCATATGGATATTGCCCAGCTTTCAGACTGTTGACCAGACTGCCAACAGTATGTGATGTTTTATAGCTGTAAATTTCCAAATATTTCTTCCAGGTGGGCTGCAGAGATGTCCAGTTCCTGAAAAGCCGTGATGTTAGATAAAGGGCCTGGGGTCATGGTAGCCACAGCACCCTTCCACTGGAAGGTTTGAAACAACATTTTCTCACCAATGCATTGCACCACTGGGATGTATTCCTTACCAAAACTTAATTCCAGAAGAAAATACTCCTGCCAAGTTCCACCAACTGGAGGTTTATTCCTGCCCTGCAGTCTCACAGTGTGTCTGGTCCAGTTACTTCACTGGACAAGAGATGCCTGGTAGAGCCAAATTGCTCCTTATTGACAGCAGCTGATAATGATAAAATGTCATGTAGCAAAAAGAGTTCAAGAACTGTGTAAAGACAGAGCTATGTACAGCCCTGTTCCTGCTCGGTAAATAATTCCCCAAATCTGCATAGTGTTTATGGCTGTCAAGTCTTTGAAGATTCCTAAATTTAAAGATTAGATACAGCATGAGATTATACAGTCTAGTCCTCTGCATTACTCACATACATTTGTATAAAAACATTTCTCAGCTGAGCCCATTAGCCTGTGCAGAAATGGATTTGATTTGAAAAATTCCATAAGGAATAACCCACTACTTTTCTTGGTGGTTTGTCACAGTGGTTAATACTCCTCAACGTTAAAAATATTGTCTTGCTTGTTATCAGTTCAGCAGAATCTTAACTTCCAAGAATCAGCTTTTGTTATGCTTTTGTCTCCTAGTTTAAAGACACTTATAATAATAGCATTTCCTCTATATGAAAATCTTTAAACACTTTAATTTTCCTGACCTATGGCATAAAGTAACAAAAAACACTAGTAAAACTGGAGGAAGTAAAAATGTGATGGGAAAGAAAAGGAAAATAAAATAGTATTTTCACTACTTTTTAATGTTTATAGTTTTATATATATTTTTATATATATATATAACTGAAGTAAGATAAAAATAATGAACATTTCATGATGGTTTTTTTTTAAGGTTTTTTTGGGGGGGAGGGAATTATCTTTTAGTACTTGAGTCTCCTCTAATCTGTTTTCCATTAAAGTCTTCCCTACTAAATTAGTATTTATGTCTCCCAGAAAACAACTGTCTGTTTTAATATTTTCTTCCTAGATATATTGTCTTATGATTCACAACATGACTGAGTGGGAGAAAAAACTGTGCAAGTGGATGAGAACTTTCTTACTGCTTTCAAAATGGCCAGACTTTGGCTTCTATGGGATATTATGAATGATTTTATTGTATAATTGGATCTTGGGAAATGAACTATAGCAGAAAATTGACTTTCATTCTCCTGTGAAGGGGGTTAGAAATTGCATTGTTATGGATTAAAAGCTATTTTTAAGATTGACGGTCTAATGTTTTGACACTCTTGAGAATGACAGCTGTCATAACATTTCATCTTTTACTGAACCTTTAGAAAGATATTATTATGGGTATGTTCAATAAATTATACCCATAATTTTGAATAATTATGCTGCTCCAGACATTTATTTTTTCTCTGTTTTATAAGGACTAACAGTATATAAATAGGGAATATAACATGTAAACCTTAGGACACATTCATTCATAGAAGGCACTAAAATAATCACTATTGTTTGTTCTGATATTTTGACAGCTGAACATATGTGTATTATATATGTCTGCTGTGAAAAGCTGATATGTATATATATGTGTATAAGTATATATGTGTGTATATATATATAATATAACAGGAAATCAGTGATTGTTGTGGTGGGACTGCTTAGAAGACTTAAAAATCAGGTCAATTTTAAATTGTAATATTCATGAATAACACATTTTGTGCTAAATCTTATACAATACTAATCATCATCACTACAAAGGTTGTGGTCTTTAACAAACAAAGGTTTTAGTCTTTAACACATATCCTAAATAAGCAATGAGTGTACAAAGCAAGTGACTGATACCATACAGTTAGGGCTGATGACTGGGGCCCTTGGTAGTGTTTGGTCATGGAGGTCACAATAATTAGGCTTGAGAACTGTTGAGCAGGTGAAGTTGGGACTGAAGGGGGCTTGTTATCTTCCTTCTCCAGTTTCCTCACAGATTTCTGATTGTTTTATGCTATTGTCCCCCTGCAGAATTGGGATCTCTTCTGCTCCTGTCACGGCTTATCTTGTTTTACTTTGTCTTGCCAGACATTCTTCTTGTATATTCAGCAGGATGTCCCACCTGTCTGAAGTCCTTTGGGCTTATCTTCTCCCATCGCTGCCTCCCAAGTGCAACTACTCCCATTTTTGTTTGCTTCACATTGCTCCTATACTTAAGTAGAATGCTTACACATTGCACTGTGATAACTATGTCATCACAGCATCACAAAATGCACTGCTATTAGTTGCACTGTTTAAATAGGTTTGTATTTGTTTTCAGTGCAAACTAACATTAATTATATTCTGATTAGTACAATTATAATTTGTAGGTGTCACCAGCTTCTGCTTTGGCTGCAATGTCTCTGTACCAGAGTAGTACATAGAACTGAATATTATGTATATTTCTCAATAAGTAGCTTATATATACATACATACATATATTTCTCAATATATAGTTTATATATACACAGATATATAAGGTATATAAGGTATATTTTATATATATGTATAGATCGATACATAGGTAGATAGAGGTGTATATTATGTACTGAGAACTTGCTATTGAGAAGTCCTCGATACACTCAATCAAAATTAGTCTCTAAAACTCTGATCTCTCCAAACAATCTGGACAAGATGATTCTGGGGATAATTATCACACTTAAAATATTTTTTCTTCTCCCATGGATATCTCATTTAAGCATATGAGATTACATGTTCTTTTTTTGTTCAACTAATTTTAAGCAATCAAAGCTGTTTTCTCTATTTACCTTTTTAAATCTGTCTTGAACCACAAAAATAATCACCGCTGACTACTGAGAATTGTAAAGAAAAATTATCTTTACTCATGGATAGATGATGACTAATGTTGGACATCTCCAATACTTAGCCTCCAATTTGAGACACGTTTCATGTTGTCATACTGTTGGAAATCAGATCCTGTACTTCCTGGAAATCTGGCCTAATAAATTCTTGAACTGATTACATAAAAGGATTGAGACTTCTTGTATACGTTGATTTCTCATTTAATTACTAAATTAGACTTGTAAAAGTAAGCCATGACTTAGGCTAAGAATAATATCATCATGAATGAAAAAAGAGACCCTTTAGCTGCAGGAACCTTTAACTCCAGGCACTTTTGGATTCTGGACTAAACAAATCAAAAGTAGTAAAAAGCACCCTTTTCTATGTTACATTGTAGTAATTCAAGAATAATGGTAATGGCAAACTCTAACTTGCAGCTCATCACTAAGATGAAATTTACTGAAAAAAAGTACTTTATATTAAGGTGAAGAAAACATTGTGGAAGTGGAATATTTCCACCTGTTTAACTTCTGACTCTAAACTCTAATAACAATATTGAATGTATTCCAGCTTCTCAAGGAGAAGTCACAGTTACAGTTCATGGACTGCTCCCCTTAGTGATCTATCAAATAAGTTACCTACTCTTGAATTTTCCAGTTCAGCTCTAACTATATCCATTCAACATACAAACTATATTTCAATCATGAAAAATTCAGTGAATTTCAGTGAAAAACAGATTTCTTTCAGTTTTCAAAATTTCAAAAATTGCTAATTTAACAAAGAAACTGACAATTTTCAAAGAGTTAGCTGCAAATATTTTGGGCTGTAGAATACATCATCAGCAGAATGAAGGGGTGGTGTATAACAGAGTTTCTGAAAATATGTGTAGCTACAGTTATTCAAGTGGGAACCCCATGACTTTTAAAACTTGCAACAGAATAAATGTTTCAGGATGCATGCATTTCATAATTCCATTGCATTTAATGAGACATTTCATAGGGAAGTCAAGTTCTGTTACACATTTTTAAGAACTTGAAAGTGACAATTAAATAGATTTGAGTTGAGGCTCAAATAACTCCAGTGTCTTTCCCAGCTTGGTGATATTTCAGTGGTTTGACAGACTGGCCAAAACTGGCAGAGAAGTTGACTGTAAGGAACTTTTATAGACATGATACAGTAGTGTAGTGCCTGCTCTGAGTTTGGATTCTAGGTTAATAGCATAGAAATGTTTAGTGAAGTAATCAAAGATGCCAAATGTCAGCTCCTGCTTCCAGAAGCTGAAAGAGTTCTCTAAATGACATTATAAGATTAAAAAATAAGTCCAATTTCTTGAGTTTTTCTGCTCTTCAGTGGCTTTTGTGAAAAGAAAAGATCATGGAATGAGTGTACTTAGGAGCATATTCTTAGACAGTGGTAATGACATTCTTAACCACTAATACATGGAGCTATTTAAGAGTCACTCTATTAGAAAAAGGATTTGTTATTGCATATTTGACAATGGCCACTGGGGTTTTACACAAAATGGCTGTTAGAGTATTCTATGCTAATGGATAGCAGCTACTGTAGGTGTTATTTGCTGAAATATTTTTTCTTCAGCTTTTAGAAAATGCATTACAGTGAACAATAAGATTGAAAACTGACTGGACTTCATCTATCGGATGTAAGGATTGGTTGAATAGAGGCAAAGTTGGGTGATAAGTTTAATCTAGAACAACTTTTCCTATGTTTCTAATCTGAAAAGCTTATATTATAATATATAATATACATATATATTATCCTATATTATAAAAAGTAATATGTTAAATAATGTAATACAGTGATATATGATATGTAATATTATAATATGATGTATAGTATTATAATAAAATTTATAAAAATATAAAAATACTATATCCCATACTATAATTATAGTGCTACCTGAAAGTGGTATAGCTTATAGTTGACCATAACTCTGCTGATTGGTATAACAGGTTGTTGTTTGAAAGCTGTAGTTTGGTCTTATTGAAAAAACTGGCAGGAAAGGGAAGGGGAAATGTATCCAAGTCCATCTGAAAGGCTTTTTAGTTGTGGTTTGTTTTTGTTTTTGTTTTTTTAGAAAAAATATTTCAATTAAGTTCCTTTTTTTTTTTTATTTGCAGATTTCTTTATAGCCTTTTATGAATCTCAGAAAACTTTGTAACAGGCTTTTTACTCAGAGGTAAAAACTTTATTTTGAAAGTAATGTTGAAAATAAATATTTTATTTTTCTTTTTTTCACCAATGAGAACAGATTACAGAAAAAAAAAATCTTATCAGGAAAAAATATGCTCTAACATTTATAAAATTCAATAAAACCAGGTCCACTAGGATTTAGATTAGGCTTTCACCATACAGATGCCGTTTAGTAATTTTTCTGGTTATTCCAAAAGTTCCTTATGGCCTAAAATATCTGCAGCTAATAGTACTGTCAGGGTACTTTTTCTATTCACATTTCTTGTGTTGAAAGATGTGCATATCTTCTATTAGTGTTTCTAGACATGCACAGTCAGATTAAATGTGAGAATATAATGTTTATGTTATTAAATAAACCCTTGTGATAATACCTGGATTCCAGATTAGAAAGCTCTGAAAAGCATGGATCTTTTTTAGTAGCTTATATTTTTGTGCACTCTATCCACAGTCTTTCTTTCACATCTTGAACACAAGGGAGATGATTCACAATAATCTGTACTTTGCTATGCAAATATTTCATGTTTTGCATGAATAATCTATGAAAATTGGCTGAAAAAGACATTAACTGAAGCTGTTCAACCAGCTGGCAGCCATGAGAGGGTTTCAGAGGACATAGTTACTTGCCTTTCATAATTGTTAATGCTCTCTTACGTGTTTCTTTCAAATACAAGGTGATTTTATTAGTAAAGCAGTAATTTTTTGTTGTTTTCTACTAATACCTGATTCTTAGTTGTCAGTCTCCTATATGTAATATACAGACTCAAAGAAATTCTCCTGCTTAGCCTTTTGCCCTCTTACAATACAGTAACTGTACAATTACAGCAATTATTTTATAAATCTGTTGAACCATGGCACTCACAATTAACAGCAATCTGATTTCTTTGGAATATGTTTATATTAAGTTAAGCTGTTCAGTTTAGCTGCTAATATCACAGTGTTGTCTATTGGAGAAAACTGGCATCTTTTGCCAAGAAAGTGTTTTAAAAGATTTGTGTGATAAGATCCCAGAGCCCTGAGATAGAGCTACTCCAACTTTTTCTTTGAAGTGAAAACACCAACAAATTATAAAGGTTCCCAGTCTCTAAAACTACATTTCATTAGAATGTCAATACGCTAAGATGAATACACTAGGATGAGGGAAATCTTACCACTGAGCTTAAGACTTCTAAGTTAAAGCAACTAAAAGCTTGAGAACAGACTGCAATGAGATTTTTCACTCTAGTCTCATTGCACGGAAGAAGGAGGACAGAAAGAGGACTGTTCTTTATCCAGTCTGCCTTCACAGATGAGTAACTTTTTGTAGCTTTCTACATCACCCTCCCTGCAGATAGCAGGAGAGTTTCCATTTTACAGCCATCTCCGGGACTTGACTTTGAGTTTCCTCTCTGATGCAGGCAGCTTTTTCAAGAGTCCTGTTCTTCCTTCTCATTTCAATATGTTGTGTGCCTGCTTGCTGACTTGGCCTGTCTTACATGTTTGTTTCACACCCCAGGAGGTTCTCCAAGATGACAAACTTTGACTTCCCTTCTTCCAGATGGTTCAGTCCAACTCTACATAAGACACAAGACAAGTTTAGTAACACAGATATCTTCCTTGTTATCCAGGTAACATTAGTCACAACCATTTTAACAGAACATGGAGTGTTTAGAAACTGTGAGACAAGGAAATCAAATTTACTGTGCTATAACATTACATAGTTACAGTGATACCAAGGTTTTACACCGAATTATTTTTGCCTTATTGCCTCTGTAGCAACACTACAATACAAATATTTTAATAAAAACAATAAATCTAAAAGAACAGAAATCAAGGTACTTGTAACATTTGAAACCTCAAACTAAGTAGACTTAAAATTCTCTCATTCCTAGTGCTGTATGAGTGAGGAGGAAATATTTGTTTAAAAAATCCTTCAAAATGTAGGCTCATTTGATTGAGCCGTAACTGTTCCACAAATTATTGGGCATGAGCAGAACTGTTGCACCTGTTCATGTATTTATTCTTAGCTATAGCGGAGGTGAGGGGATATGACCTGGCCTAGCCCACTTTCTTTTTTAGACAGTCATTGAATTCAACAAAGTCACCCAGTTCTCTCAGCTGAAGTACAAAAAAAGCTGCTGCAAAAGCAGGACTGAAGAAGAGATGCAATCTCATCATGTTAAAAAAAATTAACCACAAATATCAGAGACTTCAAAGTATGTCCAGTTCTTTCAAACAGTAGCTTCACCTTCCTCTACTGGTAAACATTTTGGCCTTTTCTCCTTCTTCATGTGTCTGGAATCCAATGATCCAGGTGATGTTTTACCAGGTCTTATAGCTTAAACACATGATTTGTATCCTGAAACTTTTTTACTTCTATGAGCATTTTTAAGTCACTGACTATGACTTTTTGGAGGCTTTGGAATGTTTGAACTGAAGTTCCATGCTTCACACTGGATTATGAAACAGCAACAACAAACCAGCCACAGACCATGAATAGCTTTAGCAGTCACAGTGTCACATTTTTGACAGAAGTAGAGAACCATACTCATGCCTATAAGACAAAGGAGAAGTTCACAGAACAAACTGTGTGTTTCACGGTTTCTATAGAGATTTTCATTTGTCATTCTGAAAATCATGGTCTAAACCAAGGCATTCTCTCACTCTTGTTTCAGCTGGACAACTAAGACAGTGCAATAGCAATGCAAACACCATTGGATGCAGTCAGACACGGACACATCCAGAAAGAGAACAACAGGTTCAGCAGGTTTATTTGTGGCATACTACTGCACTGTGAGAGAGAGAGGCTAGTGTGTGGGTTGCTGAGCCAGAAGGAAGACACTTTACAAATCTTGTTACTTACAAGAGATTTGACTGGAAACTTTCTTTACACAATTTGAACAAGTGAAAGTGATTTATGAAACTAAAATTGATGCTCTGGTGTATAGTCATCTAAAAACCAAAGTTATGTTAAGCTATGCCAAGAAAATTTTCAGACCATGTATAACCCTGGAGATAGCTTCTAAAACTGAAAATGATTGCTTTAAGTTGTGATTAGGGCTTTGGAGGCATAAGGTATAAACAATAACTCTTTTGTCTCCTAGGTGCTCCTGATCCTGCAAGTATTTGAAGCTGCATTTAACTCAGCATGCTGTGAACAGTTCATCTGGTGTCAGTAATACTTCTTTGCCATGCCTGGTCTTAATCAGGTTCATATATCTTTTGAAAGATTAAAACTTTCATTTCCACCTTACATAATGCTGTGTCTGTGTTCTCCATTCTCTTTCTACTCCTGTGTACAATGAAAGCTAACCAATAGTCTGACTGCCAAAAAACATTACCAAAAACTGTTGTGTAGTGAATTATGATAATTTGTTATGTTAAATCAGCTCTAAATCAAAATGGTGATAAAATGAGTTACTTTAGATAAGTCAGCTAGGCTTTCTCTCATTTACTAGAAAGTGGTGTGGTCAGAAAATTGCAAGGTTACTAAAGATAAGAAAATATTATTACTTGAAAATCATACTATTTTTAATTATATAACTCAACATGTGTTTTTCAGCAACATTCATGGTCTCAGATAAGGTGGAAAGTGTTTTTGTGGGGTTTTCAGACAGGTATAGGTCATTCAAAATTTCACACACACACATAATTAAGGCAACTTGTCACTGTCTATTTAGGATACCATACAAATTGCAAGAAGGAAAAAAAGTGAAGCAAACTGGTATAAATTTTTCATCCTATGCTTAGTACACTTGCTTGTTCTCTTTTTGTCCTTTTTCTCCCTGGCTATAGCTATTTCTACTTTAAACTCAAAATTTTCAGTCCAAAATAACTCATGATGACATGCTACAAATTCAGGCAGCTAGAGCACGACATTATGATAAGATAGAGCTAATTTGGCTATCAATGACAGGCAGTAATTTTTTGTTTGCCTGGTTTTTGTTCTTTTGGTTTTTTTCTATGTAATTAGAAATTCATATGCCAGGCTGTACAACGGTTAGGATGATATAGCTTTCTTTAATTTTGTTGTATCTTGCTTGTGCATTTCTTTTTAAATTTTTGACTATATCATGGGCTAATGTTACATAAAAAAAACAGCAGGGCATATTTTGTTGTTACCTGACTTTGAGAAAAATGATAATCTGTCATTTTATTTCCTATCCATTTATATTCATCCCACTGTTATAGTAGTCTGACATTATTTTTGGCTTGAAATTGGCTTCTGCCCATTGTTGACTGCTTTACACTCTCCAGCATTGTGAAGCAATTATAAAGTTAAACTAGTCGAGCTTCAGCATGGCAAGGTCCATGAGTGACCTAGATATACCATAGTAACTCCCCTGTTTCTCCTCTTCTTCTCAGACAAGAGCTGCCACAAATTTATAATTTACTTAATCCACAGAAACGATTTTGTTTTAGGAGTCTCTGATTGTTGGCCTTCACTGAGGAATGAGAAAAGCAAACCTAACAGGCCCTCAAGGGCAGGAGAACACAAAGATCAGTTAGAGCCTGTTTTTTCATGGCTGTGCAAAGGTACTTCAGCCACGCTTTTGGTTCTGGCCTTTTACTTCGGTGAGAGAATTATAACCTCTCTAAGTTATGGGCCCTTGAATAATTAGATCAGAATCCACATACTATATGTTCCTCTCAAACTAGGACATAAGTCATTTTACTTACTGCAGATGGAGTTCATTGGCTTCATTTATTATTATAGCTGGTTTCCATTTATTTCAACAGAAGTTGCAATTTCAATTCTAAGGCTAATAATCTGTGTTCATAATAGATTTGAATCTGTGTGCATACATACATATATATATATTTATTAATGAACTTATTTTAAGAAAAGAAAATATAGCTTTTGTTTTACTAGTGAATATTGCAGGTGCAGAAAACTTGACTATACTTGCCTTGTAAGAAGATGGCCTTTTTAGTACATACCTTTGCACTGTGAAAACACTGCATCTGTTCATATTTGACCCTATTCTTGTAAGGGCTAATTAAATGTTCTGAAGACGAATTTAAAAAGATAACTAGAAGATTTACTGTATAAAATTTCAAGGCAATTTCTATATCAAGTGCAATCATTTTTTCCACATTAAAGAAAAAATATACTTGTATCTGGATTTTTGCAAACCTGCCTCCCAAATATTTTACAACCTTTGATAATATTATATATTTCTTCCTAAATTTGTTAATTTATAAGGACAGCAATCACTTTACTTCCAGTAACAAAAGATTGTTTTGTTATAATAAAATGTTACAATCTTGCTGCATTTTCATTTTCTGTATGTAAGGATATCGAGTAAAATAATCCTGCTGAATATATTAAATTGCTCAAAATTAACACGCTGCCTGGGATTACCAGACAAACATGAAATGCATGAATTATGAAGCCTTGAGTATAAATTCCCAGCTGCAAAACAAGAATCAGAGTTTGTAGGCTACATTTAGAAAACTGACACCAAACAATGCATTTTCTTATTTTTATCAAAATAACAGATGGGTGTCATCTCTGCCTTTCAGACATTATTCCAGTCAGAGTCACTGCTTATAATATGCAGTATCTTCTGTGATAAAAAATTGTATGACTAACAAAATGCATTTTCCTTAAGATAAAACTAGAAACATAGTTAAACAAAATTTATAGGACAGTAGATAATTGCACCATCTGGTAACAGGCAAAAGATTTATTTTGCCCATTATTTATAGATCATCCAAGAGAGAAAAGTTATTTCTGCTTACTCTTGCTGGCTGTATCACAGCAGTGGCTATAGGCCACAGCTAACATTATTGTGCTAACACATCTTTTAACACAGAGTTATACTTACACATTGTTAAAAAATAAAAGAAAAAAATCTAAAATTTTGGTCAAAAAAGTTAAACATGAACACTAAAAAGTGAACATAGACATTTAAATATGATCAAGATTTTGTTCTTAAAAGAGTGATTGTCTTTCTCAGGGATAACGAGTGCTGAGGGAGCTGGCGGACATTATTGCTAAGCCACTCTCCATCATCTTTGAAAGGTCATGGAGAAGAGGAGAGGTGCCTGAAGACTGGAAGAAAGCCAATGTCACCCCAGTCTTCAAAAAGGGCAAGAAGGAGGACCCAGGGATCAGTGGCACAGAGTCTAGTTGTAGGCCTGTAGCTAGCGGTGTCCCCCAGGGGTCAGTACTGGGTCCAGTCTTGTTCAACTTCTTCATCAAGGACCTGGATGAAGGCACAGAGTGCACCCTCAGCAAGTTTGCTGACGATACAAAACTGGGAGGAGTGGCTGATACGCCAGAGGGCTGTGCTGCCATTCAGAGAGACCTGGACAGGCTGGAGAGGTGGGCAGAGAGGAACCTCATGAAGTTCAACAAAGGCAAGTGCAGGGTCCTGCACCTGGGGAGGAATAACCCCATGCACCAGTACAGGTTGGGGGTTGACCTGCTGGAAAGCAGCTCTGCAGAGAAGGACCTGGGAGTGCTGGTGGACACCAAGTTAAGCATGAGGCAGCAATGTGGCCTTGTGGCCAAGAAGGCCAATGGTATCCTGGGATGTATCAGGAAGAGTGTTGCCAGCAGGTCGAGGGAGGTGATTCTCCCCCTCTACTCAGCCCTGGTGAGGCTACATCTGGAGTACTGCGTCCAGTTCTGGGCTCCCCAGTACAAGAGGGATGTGGCACTACTGGAGCAAGTGCAGCGAAGGGCCACAAAGATGATTAGGGGACTGSAGCATCTCTCTTATGAGGAAAGGCTGAGAGAGCTKGGCCTGTTTAGGCTGGAGAAGAGAAGRCTGAGAGGAGATCTTATCAACGTGTACAAGTATCTGAAGGGAGGGTGTCGAGAGGATGGGGCCAGACTCTTTTCAGTGGTGCTAAGCGACAGGACGCGAGGCAACGGGCACAAACTGAAACACAGACAGTTCCATCTGAACATGAGGAAAAACTTCTTTACTGTGAGGGTGACAGAGCACTGGAACAGGTTGCCCCGAGAGGTGGTGGAGTCTCCTTCTCTGGAGATATTCAAAACGYGCCTGGATGCAATCCTGTGCAATGTGCTCTAGGTGACCCTGTTTGAGCAGGGGGGTTGGACTAGATGATCTCCAGAGGTCCCTTCCAACCTCAGCGATTCTGTGATTCTGTGATTTTGTGATAAGTTAATCAATTTAAATAAGTGCCACTTAATATTTAGCCTCAATTTCAGACCAGGTAATGGAATTGTTTATAGTGTATGCTTTTAGCGTAGACCAGAGTCATTTGTACTGGGAGGTATACACACTGTGTAGAGACTCAAGGCTTTTGGCACTGAGAAGCTTCCCTTCTAAGTACTCAAAAATCCTGCATATAGTGGGGAAAGGAAATTCCAGTTTGCATGTAAGGGTTACTGTGGAAGTGGTCTACCATAAAGGAAGAAACTCCAGTAAAATTCCATCCAATACCATAATCTAAAAATATACCTTAAAGTTTACTTTTACTTTCACTTCTTTCAAAAGCTCTTGGAGCTCTCTAACCTTCCTAGTTTGGTATGCCAAGAAAAAAAAAAATGTTGCCTGGAATCCCTCACTAAGGAGTTTATAAGAAGCTCCAAACACATATTGCAGAATTCTGGCCAGCCATTACTAAATTATTTGAAGAGAAAAGGTATTCTGTGAACCATCTAACTTTGGAGATTCATCTACCATTACTGTTTCTTTTTGTTGTTGTTGTTGTGTGTGTGTGTGTTTCGTTTTGTTTTGTTGAGTCATCAGGAAACAGTTCCTAGCTTTTTCTGAAAAATATTTATGAAAAGAGTCAAAACCCAAAGAAATCTGTTTAGATAGCAAAACAACTGACATAATTCTGTAGTGGTCTGAACCTCTACACAATGACAAGAGCAGACTGAGGGACAGTAGCAGAAATTGGACCATTCATTCTAGGTAATTTGCATGCAAGTAGATTAGACATGTTCAGTCTTGTGTAAACTTATTTTCATAACTGGCAGTCCATTTTGTGATGGTATCTCAGCTGTGAATACATTTACTAACATATGAACTTCTCTCTGATGTGAAATTTTCAGCCAAGAAATGAAATGCTTTATTATGGATAACCTTTTTTTTTTTTTTCCATGCAATCTGGCCATGTACAAGAACAGAAACAATTGAAGACATTGAATACTTTACACTGAAATATAAATCAGTTAAACTAAATGATAAGTATGTTTGAGCTGTGACAAAATTCCAGATGACTGTTGTTGACAATATTGTAAAGTAATGCTACTGTGATAGCTGGAATCCAGTTCAGTGGGCCCTGTGGCAACATCTGTAATACCAAATAAAACAGTGCTAGGGAATGTTTGCTAGCACTGAGCCCAAATGGTGCAGAAAGGCACCAGTCTATGTAACTGAATCCTCCATGCCTCCAAAACAGGGTCCCACTTAACCAGTGATGATCTCGAATGCCTGAACTGTGCCAAGGAATTGTTTGGGATACTACTGGTTAACTCAGGCTGACGACCTGCTAGGAACCATGCTAGGAATTTAACAATGCATACAGTTGAGTTCTTATGCCTGTAACATGTCCTTAATTTGCTAGCATAGGTATGTGTATGCCTATGTATATTTTTGAGACTTAAGTATTTTTGGTATTTAAATAACATATCAGTAAGGGACTCAGATTCACTTCAGATATTTACATCATAAATTATCAGTCAATTATGAATCAATTTGGGGCACCTTTCCAGACTATTATTGACCCCAACACCATTAATAATTAAGCATATATATTACAGYAGAATTCTGAGGACCTAGGAAAGGACCCTTGTTTTCATCAGAGTTATGCAAACACATAACCAGGCACTGTTTCTCTATTGAAGAATAGAGAATGTGGTCCCATGCTGTGGTTCTATTATTAAAGTTGAAAGTCACCACTGTCTAATTATCAAAGGGTATAACAGTGATCATCATGCACTACAGGAAGGTCCGTGCTTCAGGGAGCCAAATCCTGAGCGTGTGGCCATAGCTGAATAGGATCTAACCCTAAAATTCAAAATAGAAAATCAGGAGAATACATATTCTATATTATCAGGAACCATATCTTGAAGAACAGCTATTGCTTGCAATCACTCACAAATTCACTGCTAAGTCTGCCAGTTCTGATAGAGAGTGATGTGATTTCAAGCTCAGATGTTTTATGAATCTCAAAACCAAACAAAAAAAAAAGAGAGAGAGAGAGAAAGGGAAAAAGAAAAGCCTTGGTCAGCAAACCTCAGAGTCTGGAGGTGCAGTTTGGGAAAATAAGCAAACCTTGGGTTCTTCTCCTTCCATCAGCAGCAATGACAAGTTATTAAAGATGTCACTCTTGTGGCTTTCCTGTGATATTCCCATTCTCGTAAGAGAAACTAAGCACTTAGAAATATTCTTCCTGAAATTCATTAAGTTAGAAGGCAGATATACAGAAAACAAACTCTGAGGTTTGCCCACCAATGCTTATTCAGAGCCAGAAAGGAGTAAGACCTCCTTTCCACAGGTTATAACTTATGAGCCACATTTTGCACTAGTACTCAGTTCTTGGAATATCTGATACTCAGAAAGCGTGAAAAGTAAACTATACCTTTGTTAGCATTGGCTTTGAACATATTATTGTCCAAACAGATGTGGGATAGAAGATCTTTTTTTAAATCTCTTAAACTTTATTATGATAGCTCTTTGCAAGTGCAAAGAGATTACAATACATATTTTTTTCCTGCTTATACTTATGGATCCATCAAGGAACAGAAGCCTAGACACATAAGAATGCCTTGATGTGAGTGCTGATTATAAGAGGGTAGAGAATTTCTTCACATGTACAAGCCACCATATGTATCTGGGCCCTATCAAAATAGGCATGGGTGCTTTTTTATCCAGGGGAATATAGACTATTTGTTTTGAGTCATGTTCAGTGGATGTTGTTCTGTTGCTGCTTTATGCACAATAGCTCCTAGAAGCTGCTGCAGGGATTATGTGCTTTATTCCTCTCCTCAGAAAGCTGCTAAAGTTTGGGAAAATCATTGGGAGTACAAGAAAGGATAGTTCATAACAGATGCTTAGTAAAAAAAAAGATAAATAAAATAACAAGGAGAGTTTTTGCCAGTAATAAACTGAAAATATTACAAAAGTGCAAAGTCTAGCTCACACCATTTGTCTGGATACAGTTTTTACTACAGGGATGAAATAAAAAAAAAAGGGAATGTAAGTTTGTCAAAAATTCATTTTATAGCTGAAAAGGTCAGTACTTTGAATAACCCACATGATTGCACAGTATTTTGTTTGAGAAGCAGACACAAGCTTTTATAAATTCAAGCTGAGACTCTATAATGGAAATATATGAAGGGATAAAGTCACTACAGTAGCAAACAGAACAGAGGCAGAAAAACAGGATAGCATCTGGTACAGGAAGGAAAAGGAGTAACCTGTCACCCTCCAAATCACTTAATTCTTTAGAACTAATATAACTTTCTGGTTACCCATCATTGCAAGTGCTTGATATGAAATGTTTTATCTTTGATATGTGACCTAAAATCTAATTTCACTGTGTTTGAATATGATATTTACCTAGCTGTTAAACATAAATACCCTGATACCTTTTTTTCCTCCAATTAATGGAGAAAAAGCAATGTATCAGAAGCAGAATAAAATTAAAAAAAATCATTTTGACCTTTTCTTCAATTTCAGGATTTGTTGTAATGGGATTCTAAAGCTTTCTGGAGGAAACTGGAGAAACTTGTTTCTTCTGATGTCTTTAACTTCTCTATTGTATTTTAAACTACCGTTTTTCATACTTGCAAAGCTCCTGCAGCTACATGGGCTGAGGACAGGAAGTGGCTGTGTAATATAAAAGATAAGATTAAAAAAGGATCAAAATTGCATGGAAGAACTGAATAGTTAGGTATTGGGTGATTCAGTAAAAGAATACATGCAAACACATGTAAAGAAAAAAATGACAGATTTCCTTTGCTAGCATTTGTAATTTTTTATGTGACAAAAGAAGCTACTACTGTTTAGAAAAACTGTTGTTAAATCTGAGTTCTGTATGCGCACAAAATATTTCCATAAGATTTTTACCCTCAGAAATACTCCAAAGTCCTTTTAAAAACATTATGTATTTTCTGTTTCTTACCAGATGAGAGTTAAGAAGGATGGACTTACTAAAAAAAAAAAAAAAGGAGTGGAAAGGGAAATAACCATCTGCACAACTATTAGAGTATATGTTTTTTGCATGTAACTGTGGAGGACATAAAAACACAAATCACACACTTCTGTTTGTATGAGTCACATAGAGTCTATTTAACTTCTTTTTTAAAGACCTATGCTATACTGTAGCGATAAAGCACATATTTTTATGAGAGAAAATGTGTGAAATGAATGAAATCCAAAATGGAATGTGATAAATCTTATTGCTCACCAAAAAATACTAACACTTTCAGGTGTAATAATTATTTTTCACAGTCTTACAGCTTTTTCTTTGTTTTCTTGYTCTGATGTCATTGATTTCTGTTAAAGATTTTTACATAGCTAGGGATCAGAAGTTACACTACATGGTATGGAAGACAAATATTATTAGTAAGTGACAAATACAAAATGCTAAAAATTTTGCTCATTTTGGTCTCATTTTGCTGCTTACATGCAAATTAAACCTTACTTATATAAGCAGCCCGATAGCAGGCTACTACTATGACACTAAAAGGTTCTCTCAAGCCATTATACCAGTGGTACAGAATACATGTCAAGTTCATATGTCTCGAGTGGTCTAAGTCTTCTTCGGGCCTCAGATTATGCCCTTATGTTGTTAAGACACATTTCTTTGGAGCAACTGACTTCAAAGTTCCTGAAACAATAAGAGTAGGATGTATCAAGATGACAGCGTGGTGTAGAATGATTGTAAAAATAAATGTTGCATATTCTTGTGTGGCACRTGGCCATACTGAAATAATGTTTGGAGGACTGTTACAAGTGGTAGGCACCAAACTCTGTTCTGAGCAGGCTCTAAAATGAGCTACCTTTTTGCTGTTCTTGAATTTGTACATACAGGTGGCTAGGTGGCACACTGCAGAACCTCATGTTGTTTGAGAGTTCAAAGGATGGGACTTGTGTTTAGCAAAACAAAAGAGCTAAGAAAATTTGGTATTGTGGATGTTCTTTCCTGTAAACAGTTGATATAGATGTTTATAAAAATAAATATTAAAATGTCAATATTTTCTTATGTGTGAAGCAAAACCAGGAAGACTGTTCTTTTAAACACTATTTTTATTGGCATTCATTTGATAAGTTTAATCTAGAATTTAACCCAGTAAAATCTATGAGTATGTATTACGTCAACCACATCGGTCTCTGAAAAGAACTGATGAGCTGAACTGTAGCTTATAACATGAAGCCATGGTATATAATTCCGAAAATGTTTTATCCTACTTCTTTTCAGCTGCAAGATGTTTTTGCTTTGCTTTTTAACAGAAATATATAATATCAAATTTATCATTATATTTTAAACAGACATAATAGTTAATCAAACTCAGATGCTGTCCTATCCTTTGATGTTAGGTTAATAACTGAGTAATTACATATATGACTAATAGGGAAATCTGTTTTAGAAGTTGTTATTTTCTGCATACCAGTACACAACAATAACTGACAGTAACCAAGATTCCTTTGGGTTTTAAACAGTCTAGTAACTTTTTGCAGCTCTGTGATAGCAGATAAAAATATTGATGTTTTAAAGACTTGTGTATTGTAAGTGGGAAAAATCAGAATTATCATTCTGTAGGGAAATCTGACAGGTTAGGTTTATTTCATGCAATTAGAATAGAGTATTCAATTACAAAAATGGACACTAAATTTTCTGGATTTTTTCATTTCCAAGAAAGAGACTGTTTTGAAACCTTTTATTAAAATCAAATACTTACATAGTGATGAAACTAAAAAAAAAATCCTTTCAATTTGTGCATTGATCATGAACAGTTTCTATTTAGAGTCCAATCTTTATAAAATTACATGTTTTCTGTAAGAGAGTTGTTCACTGGAAGTGTTACAGTTGCATGATATGCTGTGGCTCAGTTTCTACTTCTCCCATGATACAAATTTTAACATGTAATTTCGTTTATGAATCCAGTAAATGAACGCCACATTACAGCGCCCCCAAAACAGTGAATCACATTAGAAGAATATAGCTGAATTTTAGCTGAGTTGAAATTAAATATTTTCAGCTTGCTAAGATATTTCAGTACTTTTGTTATCTGATGATAATGTCTGGACTTAAAATACTAAATGCATAAATAAAGGATTGCTTAAATTTTCATGAAACCAACTTCCAATCATTCATACTCAACAGGAAAACAGGCTCGGCAAAATATTGTCAAACTGTTACAAAACTACTCTAGCTAAATTTATTGAGGTTTCAGCTGAGTGCTGGGGAGGCGAGAATGCATCTGCCATGCAGTTCATACTTATGAAGTAACACTAGATTTATTTAAAATCCTATATTCTATGAAGCAAATAATTGGGTTAGTGAATTTCTCATTGTAAAATATTTTTTGTTGAAATTTAAAAAAAGGTTTCCACAAGAAAAATGATATTTAAATGTAGGTTAATTTTAGGTTAGCAAAACTTTATTGATATGATACAAAACATTTCATTTGAATTAGTTTAACAAAACTTGAAATTCTTCATCAGTGCATATGTAGCCATTTCCAGAATCTTTGGAAGGCTCTATCTCTCTATCCACAATGCAGAATTCTTACTGACTGAATTCTGTAATGCAACATGGGAATTGTCTGTTTGTGTAAGCCAAATACCGCTTGTCCAGGAACATTAGTGATATTATTACACAGTAACTTCCAAATGCTTCTGCATATGAAAATGTAGATAAGACTATGCTTGGTGAAATGAAACTCCATTGAATTCAGTATTTCTAAAAATGGTCAGTAAAGGATGGTTAAAGAAAGAGTATGAGTAACAGAGCAAAAATAGGAGGAAGTGGGAAAAAAAAGAGCTTGTGATGAATAATAAACTAATTTTTTTTTTAACAATGAAGAGTTTGCTGTCAGCTCAATAAAGGAAAAATGAAGTTTTTAGAATGTTGCTATCTTTCAATGTGATTGAAAACTAAAACTTTAAAAGTATGTTCAGATCATATATTTGGGAAATTCCTGCTTCACTAAAACATATGGGAATTCAGCTATATTTTCTCTTTATTCAGATGACGTGATCTAAAAGTTTCCAAGGTCTCTTACTCATAGTAAATAATTGGACGAGTTTATCTCTTCAGCTGCTTCATTCACTTTCCTATTGTTAGATGTTATCTGACTGATCTCTTAAACTATGAAATTGTGTTTGAGATGGTTTGGGGTGGCCGGGGGCGGGGGAGGAGGATTCCTTTTTTTTCCTTGTCTTAAAGGTACAAATGGAAAGAAATCTAGAACTTCAGATGCAGGACTGGTTCATTCTGCTACAAAGTTGCATGAGATATATTTCAGTGAAGTGCCTGTTCTTTCTAATTTTCCCTAATTATGATTCATTTTAATAAAATCAAAACAAAAACATTTCTTGAACTCACTGGAAGCTGGAGATTTGAGAAAGAAGAAGAGAGCACAGAAGGAGTAAGTGTGTCTGTCTCCATGCAGGTCTCAAATTCAAAATGGTGAATCAAGATGGCCTGCTTCTTCTGCAAAACTTTTACTGCAAAAGGAAGGGCAGGGTTGAGGGACATGAATCCCAACCCTCTTTAGCCTTTTTGTTTATTATTAATCTTCATCAGCAGCCACACCAGGTGGAGTACCATGCTTGTCACTGTGCCATGCAGCAACTGTGGTATGCTGGTTGGCTGAAACATGCTGATTCTAGACTGCCGAGTATTTCTGGCTGGTACCACAGACTTTCAAATGATTATTCATTGCAAAACACAAGGAGAGAAGAGTTTGCATGACATAGTACTGTGACCCATACCACAGTCTTGAGTGGTAGCACTAGAGATAATTCATAGTCAGAGGGCAAGAGAAAGGGCATCTAGGGGACTCTAAATATTGTAAATCCTTCACAGCTTTCCATTCTAGCATTTGAGTTGTCAAAAGCTCTGCTTGAGGCTCACAGAGCTCAATTCAAGCATGGATGGTTCAAAGCTTACTAACTTCCAATTATGATATCACACAACTGTAAACTTATTTAGCAGGCATGTTATTAACACAGCTGCTTTATAGTGAAGAAGTATAATTAATCCCTTTATCTTCTGTCCGAAGAAGAAGAAGAAGATGAAGAAATATAAGAGGAATGAATCATTTAGTATTTTGTTCACTCAGCTCAGGAGAAAAAAAAAGAAAACCTAAGAGACTGTTACTCTCTAAACAACACCTATTACGTGGTGCGATGGCAAAAAAATCCTTTTGCTTTTGGTTTTTCTCTGCCTAGTAAAAAGCATAAAAAAAGACAGTTCTAAAACACAAACTGTCTAACCATACTTTAAGTCTAAAAAAATTATTACACAAGATAATATACACATTATTTCATGCATTATTTACATATACTGCATAAAATATTGGTCAAATTATGTAAAGTCATAAAATCTTTGCATTCAGTTACTTCTGCTACACAAAATTGCTGAAGTGGTTTTGAATCACGATTTGGGCATCAGCTGAGATCCAAGATATTGTGCAGATGACACAAACAATGGTCTACTCGTAGAAGAGATGACAGGATGAAAGACAGATTTTATAACTTAATTTCAAGATTTTTGAAAAATGTTTTAATAGCCTTAAACTAGTTTGGACCTCATCCTGACATTATTCTGACCATGATAAATGGGCATCTCATGGTCATATTTGTTAATTGTAGGAGGTAAATATGATTAAAATGTGACCTGATATTTCTACCAATGAGGAAGAGGCATTGCTTACTCCTATTTTGTTTTAATATTTAATACAATGGCAGTCATAATTTTCATCTCATAAATTGCTTCCCTGCAGCAATTGCTTTATTACTATTATTTGATACATAATAATCCAAGTACAAAGATTTTAAAAGATACTTTTTTTTAGTCTCTGTAGTCAGCAAAAAGGTTCATACTGGCGCTGCTCTGACCAGAAAGTTCAGTTTTCTCTTCCTTATCAGCTGGGGGTCATTGCCTGACCTGATAGAATCTTTTTTCAATCTATAAATCATTATTGTTGTTGTCCTACTAACGGTCCTTCAAATACATCAGGTCAAATTCTGCCCTTGTTCATTCTAGTATAATTCAGGAATAATTCCAGTGTCAATTGTGGTTGCGTATGGATTGCAGAACACAGCTCATCTTATAGTATTCAGCCAAAGAAACTTGCCATCGTTTCTTGGAAGTTTTGATAACTAGAGCTGTCACGAGGGTACTGAGTGGGGAGGTCACAAGAGTAGAATCACATCACTCAGTGATTTATCAGCTACAATTTTTTTACTAAGTGGGGCAAGAATAACCTTGAGGATGGAGATTTCTATCCTAAGATTTATGAGATATCTACTCTACGACACAACCACATAACACACTCAAACAAACCAGAGCCTCAGTCTGTCTGGTCCAGCATGGACCGACACCACAGATCCTTGAGAAGAGGACCCTTACTCTGACTGCATGGCATATCTGAGCCCTGTCTGGTAGCCTGGCCCCTACCCCATGCTGCTCCACCTTGGGATCAGCCTGCTGCATGGTGACAGACGCCCATGTCTGTATCCTCTCCAGACAGACTGCTGTCTTAACTTCTTATTGCTTTTTAAATTAGATTGTCAGCAGAAGCTACCAATGTCCTCATTAATCTCTGCCCTTCCCTCCCTCCCCCACTCTCTGACTTTCTCCATATCTAGGGCCCATGAATGGTTCTCACCAGAGTTTCTGCTACCTTCTGGTCTCCCCAGATGGGTTGCTGAAAGTGTGAAGTCAATAGCAGTTGCAAAACAAAGTCTGTCTGTGCTTATTTTTTTTACAGTTCATACTCAATTAATCTCATCAGTTCAAGATGGGCAAATGTAGCCCAGATCTCATTTATTTGGACAGGCTTCATTTCCCAACAGCAACAGAAAGCCAGATTTTCTTTTTTTAAGGCACAGTTCTGCTTAGGAAACCCTAGAAAGAAATGGCAAGGCTTCCTGATTGTGGAAGATACCATACCTCCTGCTTTGTCTAGGTGCATTTTTTTATGGTATATATTCCATCAAAGATTTTTTTTTGAAAGGTTTGTCTGCCTCTCCCAGTTAACAGATGCATGTGCAATATTCCGTTGTATTTCATTTCAGTTATAGTAAGTATTTCAAGCACGAGTGTCTGCATCTGATTTGCGTTTTGTTGTACCTCAAAAGATCTCTGTTATATAACTGGTATTTGGTAACCAATGCTGTGCAACAGCTGTTTCTGCCTCAGAAGGAATCCTAGTGCCTTGTAGCACTTCCTATTAGACCACAAAGCGTGGACTGAAAAAAAATAGTGTAATTTTTGGAATAGAGAACCCTTCTCTAGATGGAATACAATCAGCAGTGTTCAAAGAAAAATACAAATTAAAATTGAAATTGTTCTCAACTAGAATTTAGCTTCAAGGCTTTTTTTGTGTCTTTTGTCTAATTTTTTTTCTAGCTGTACTAACTTTTCTAACAAAATATACTGCCTTTGCTCACTGATTTTGTCTCACTTGTGTCCTTGGATTGTTATGGCCACAAGCAAACACAGTAATATTAGGTATAACTGCATAAATTATGCATTTAGCTCAGCTTTCAGTGCATCATAACAGGTGTGCCAAGCTACAATCAAACTCTTTATGTTTTCTGCCAATATAGGTGTTGTGCATGGGGTCAGAGCTCTCTAAATTCAAAAGCATGCCTGGAAGACTAATCCCCATTAATCTCTGAAGATACAAAGCCCTTGGGATGGCACTGTCTCTGATATGCCCATACACAGCAACCTGGCACCAGCTAGCCTTGTGCCACTGTGCAGTAGTAATGGGAAAGACCCTGGCACTATATGGAGGAGAATGTCATGAGAAAAGCTAGTGATAAGTCTTCTATTTTCACCTATTAACCAAACTCCCTCACTCTATGGTAGACAGTACTACTCTGAGAGCTGAATTGATTTGATATAAATAGACACCATATTTTCAAAACTTTCTCTCTTTTCACTCACATAAAGACTACTGGCAGCCGCTCATTGTTGAGTTGAAGAGACTTTTTTTTTCCTTGTCTGTTAGAGTGGCTCGTTTACTATTTTAGCAGAATAGAATGAATGAGGCATTACAGAGGAAAATAGTCACATTAGAGCCATTTGACATTGCTATCAGTGCATCATTTCTCCCCTGTTGATTATAACCCTTCAGTTATTGAATTTTATTTAGCATGTTTAGTGATAAATTTTGGAATGTGAACAGTTTGCTGAGGTTATCATAAAAACTACAGAAAATGCATTTTAAATGATTCCTAAGTGGAGACCAATAGCAGTAAAAATAAACTTACAGTATATGAACTTAATAGCATGAACAGAGGAGTTTTACAGCTTTCATCTCTCCACTGCATTTTCCCCATCCCCTTTCAGTGTTTTAACAAATGTAAAATGGAATTGGTCTGATTTGTGAAAGCCATTTTCACATCCTGTTGTTTGCAGAAAAAAGGAAGGCAAGGCAAGGCAAATGTTTCCTGTTCCAAAGAAACAGTCATCTAAAAAATATAAAACAAAATTGTATAGGCTCTTCAGAACTGTTATAAGATCTTATGCACTAAATGGAAGTAGTGAGAGCATACAGAACATATAGGCATAAAGTTATTGTGATTTTTAAAGGGATTTTTAAAGGGATTTTAAGGGAGAATTAAAGGGAGACTATTATTAGGCCTAATAATACAGAAAGTGAGAAATGTGTTTGTGACATTATAAATTAGATTATATTGACCTGTGTCAATTTCATACCCATCTCAATATCTCATGCGATTCTTATTGAGCTCTTGTCCAGGATTGTTTTACTAAAATCCATTCATTTCCATGGAAACAGTCAAATATGTTGATAACGTCAGTTTATCTTTCAGCAATGAAATTATCTAATGTCCATAAATCACTTTTCTCCATAAATCTAAGGGTAAAAAGTAAAATTCTCCCAAACTGACATAAGTGAAAGACTAGCCACAAAACATTATTACAATAATTGTGACTCAAAACCTAAGACACTTCTGTTTGTTTATATCTGAACAGATTAACTTGGATCTTTAAAACAAAAAACTAAGAAAAGATAGAGGAAAGCATCTTCATTAATGCATGGCAGAATGCATCTTCAGTGGAGTCTCTGCAATGTGTGGCAGCAGGGTTTAGCAAGGAATACTGGCAAGCCACAAGACAGCAGCTTTTATACCTTCCCATAGGCTGGTGAGCCAGGAAAATCCAGGAAGGTATATATTAAGAAATAGATTGTCACAGTCGTTGTGTTACTGTTTCTTCATCGACAGTTAGACTACAATTTACAAGTTGCCAAATGGCAAGGCTTGAATTGAAACCTAAAGTAGCCAGAAGTCAACCAGTAAAATTGGCTGTCTTGTTAAATTAAGAGCAAAAGGATCTTTTTTATATATAATGCAGGAGAAAAAGGATATTTTTTCCACATTGTTTTATTTTACCTTTAATGAAATGTTCAGAAGAGAAAAATAAAGATCTTGCTTGTTTCTGGAAATGCTTTTGTCTTTCTCAGTGTTTGCATCACTAGCTCTGAGATCCAAGTAAGGATGTTTTGCAGATCTTTCAGAGCGACATGTAAACATTGATTCTATTTCACATAGTTCTGTTCAGAAAAGGCGATAATTGCAAGAATGCATTTGCCAAAAGATTTCCTCCAAAATACTTGCTAATAACAGTAATAAAACAACAGTAATAGTAGCTAAAAGTCCTCTGAAAAGCAGAAAAGTTCAAAGTGATTTTGAAACAGTTGTGCAAGGATACTTGTTTTCTTATATGATGTTTTTGTTATTTGAAACATCTCTAGTAAGTATTCATTTAAGAAAACTTTTCTTCACCTACTCTTGAAAACTGGTAACAGCTTTCTACAGCTTTGTTTTCCAACTTCCTGTGAAAGTTCACAAGAGAGATTTGCCAGTCTTCAAAACAAAATATTTTAAAGAAAATATTATTAAAGACTCCAACTTTTTAATATTTAGCATTAATGAAACCTAATCCCACTGCAACCAATAATTTTTTCCAGGGATAAGACAAAATTTCATATTTTAAATGTTGATCATAAATTTATTCATAAAAGTTTTTCTGAAGAAATTGCACTTAGAAAATAAATCAGAAAACAATTGGCTGTAACGCTACATGTAACATTTTCCTTTTTTCAATAACTTTTCTTCTCAAAGTATTCTTCAGTTCATATGATATGCATCATATAACATATATTTTACATATTTTATACAGAAAATGTGAATGGAATACTTTGAGTGAATCCAAAACATTTGTTATTGAAATTTTATTTCTATTTCTGTTTGTTAGGTTACAAGGCCAAACCAGGTAGCCTGATGGAACGAGGCTGCCGAAGCTTCAAGTCCCCAGATCCAACCAGTAGCAAGGCTGAGCAAATATTTCTGGTAGGCACACAAACAAACATGTCTATTCAGCCTCCATATACGTATATATTTGGCTGGCCACACGGATCAACACAGACAGACACACTCAGCACCCACACAAACACAAACAGCACCAACGACCTCATCCTGTTCCCCTCTCTGGCTGATCTGGAGGAAGGCCCATTAGTAGGACATATATATGCATATGTACAATGTGGATCCCTCCGGCACCTGAGCTTAGACCCTCAGTCCAACCTGTTGCTGTCCCTGGATCTCTGGCTGCCTGAGTCACTGGCACCTGGACATGTGACTGTCCCCGAGGCTGCAGCCCCACTCCAGTTGGTGGTACAGACCCCATCACTACTCACAGTCTCACACACACACACACACACACACACACGGTGGATCTGTCCAGCACCTGGCCTTGAACATGCAGTCCATCAATTAACTGGTCCTGGACCCTTGCTCTTCTAGGTGCCTCTCCCCTAGACACACACACACACACACACACACACCCCTCAGCTGACCCGCAGTCCCCATGGCCTCTCCCTGGCAGTCATCTGGGACCCCCAGTCTCTCCAGTAGCCAATTCCCTTGGTGTCTTGCTCTCAGAGACACACACACCCCTGACTCCCAGGTCACTTCCCCTGTTCACTGGCTGGTCCACTTTGATGTTCACTAGTGATTGCACTCTGGCTTGCATACCCGCACTCACTCCCATTGCTGCCACCAACAAACACAGGCCCTCTGCCCCCTGCTCTGCCTCCAGTTGCTGGCACGCGGACCTCCACACACACATGCACACAGAACAGAGACCTTCTGCCAGGAAAATACTTGGAAAGGAATTTAATAAGAGACAGGACAAACTATGGTGACCAGGCACAGGGCATGAGCAACAACTCACGAGGCCCTGGTTCACACCTAGCTAGCCCCTTCTGTCTCTAGTTTTCCATGGTTTTTTACTCCACACATCACCAAAATCCCTCCTTTTCTCTGCCTTTGGCTCCTGCCCTAACATCCCATAATAAGCCTTCTGCAATCCACAAAAGCCCCCCCAGTGCATCCCCACCATGTGTCCCACACTCCAGGCAGTGACCCCCCTGAGTCCAAAAGGTGCTCCAGAGAGCCACTGCCATGACTCATCTTGCTGGGTTTCACATCCAGACCATGGGGTTGGTGCTCTGCTGGGACAGCCCTGGAGGAGCCAGAGAGGGTGTCCATTCTCTGAGTGCTGAGGGTTCCCCCATCTGCTGTTTTGCATCTGTGCTCCTCTGTGATTGTGCAGATGAGCCCTTCATGGGCTGATCACTCTCCTGGGATGAGCCTTGGAGTAGCTGGGGCAGGGTGTTATTCAGATTCCCCCACCTGCTCTTTGTGTCTGGACTCCTTGGTGCTCATGGAAATGAGCTTTAATCACATAACCTAATGTTATTTAATTCATATTTCTAATGAGCAGCTTCACTGCACCAGTCCCTTTCATAACAGAATTCTGAAAAATCCAGTATTTTGCCTAACATCAAAGAGCTCTATTTTGCACTTCTCTAGTATTTGCAGTTTTAACCTAAGAGATTCTTACTTGGTTTACATTTGATTTTCTTCCATTCAGTAGCAAAAACATCTTCTTTTAGCAATGGTAAACTATATATGTAGATATGACAGGCTAGATATAATAGATTACATGTATGCCTACAAATGTCATCACATATATCAATACAAAGGTATAATACAGCTATCAGAAGAACATGATGCTTCTTCTATCATAGGACATGGTTGCTTCTTGTGAGGGGATGCTTCCAGCTTCCCCCCACCCCACCCTGCACACAGTTACAAGTAGTCTGAATTCCTGTGTTTTATACTCCAAAAAGCAGGATGTCAAGACTTGGAGACAAGGCCTGCTTGGGCACCAGGACATTGAGAAACAAAAGCCTCCTCTCACTGCTGGGGCAGTGTTAATTACTGCAGTCTGGAATTACCTCCTCCTCCTCCTCCTCAGGACCTTGAGAGACAGCACCTGCTTTCACTGCTGGGGCGGTGGTAATCATCATGGTCTGGAATTACCTCCTTCTTACCCCAGCTATGGGATCTCTCCTTGGGACCACCACTGCAAGAGCAAAGCACTCATTCGCAGTCACCCAAACTCCTTTCTTCAGTGCTGAAGAGTGCGCAAGGCAGCTAGCCTGCCCTTGGGGGTGTTTGGCCACCCCCCACCCCATGACTGTGGGTGCGAACCTCATAACAACGACGGAGGAGAGTTGAAGCCTGCAGCAGCCCAGAGCCAGGGACTGCACCTGTGTGAAGAGAACTGCAACTGGCCTAGTGACTCCACCTCCACCTTCCCCTGAAGGGTATGAACAGGTTGCCCCGGAGGCCGTCTTGGGCTCTTCGTGGGTGACAGCGGGTCTGCCAACCCGGGGAACCCCTCGGGACGGGGATGCGGTCCCACAGTTACTTCCCTGGGGCTGAGGGTACATTGGCCGCTGAGGCAACACGTGGGTGAGATCAATCAGAATTGGTTTGCCTAGTTCATTCATTTGGGTAGTTATACAGTTGGTATAAATTAGCTTTTCTGTTTACTAAGTAGTTACTGTTAGCATAACTTTTAGTGTAACTAGAAAATAGGTATTCTAGTTGAGCTAAGTTTCTGTTAATAAGAATTGTTGCTTTGTACTGTTGTAACCTGTGCAGTAAATTTTGATCTTTGAGACAAGTTGTGGAGTCATGCAGTAAATCTCCTTCTCCCCCTCCTCCCCTCCTTCACACCACATGAAACCCACATGGTCCAGGACTGTAAGGTAGTCAGTCATCCCGCGACACTTCTCTACATGCTATGTACAGAATGTGTGCCCTAAGCATTCTACTGCTTAGTGTCTGACCTGAAAATCTATAAAATGAGCAGTTGTGAAACTCATAGCTGGATTCCTATTTCTGATTCTCTTTTATAACCCATTTCCTCCGCATGGTTCTGTACCACTTATTATAATGTAATTGTGATTTATTTTTCAGTTGGAAATTTTGATCATTTTTTCATGACTTTTATTTACTAACACAAATTCATTACTTAATTGGCTTTCATTTTAATGTTATTCCAAAGTCATCTATTTTCCTATATAAATATGTCACAAACATGGGTGTTGTAACTGATGCGATGAGGGTGACTACCCATACCCTGTGTGACAAGCCATCTGCTGAAAGTGAGTACTTCCCCAAATTTTGGAAAAAAGCAGAGCTAAAGCTTTAAGACAACAAATTAAAGCCAGCTGGCTTATTTGAATATTCCATCAAACTTATATTCATTTTCTTTGTTTTCCACATTTCTCCTCTTACATATTTCTCTTTTCTTGTCTTGTTTAATGTTTTGGTTGTGCTTTTATATTTTCCTCTTTTTATACRTAACAGAAAATAGATTTGCTCAACCAAATATCTTTGCACACATATTTTAATCATGTACCTACAATACAAAAATATTCTTTTCTTGGTGAGTTTATGACTTTGTCTCAAATGACTAGCTAAAATGTTTCATGAATGCTGAAAAGGTGATATTGTATCAATGTTAAATTTGATACATTTCAGTCATGTAATTATTACAGTGGAAACCTTCAAACTCATTCTGTACCTGATCAAAACCGTGACACTGGATTAAATAGAATTCCTTTTCATTCACTAAGCTCGGGACTAAGTTGTCTTTTTGTTCCCTTCATAATTTTGTGTTCTTCCAAATATGGCCATGAGCATTAGGCCTCTCTATAAAGACTCTTTGTGGAAGTCTAGAGAAAGCCTTGAAATATAATTTTGCACTTTTTTCCAACTGTATTCAGACCTCAGATATTAGGAAGCTTTCTACCCCTTTTTCTGTTAAGAGTATTGATTACTCTCTAATGCACATTAATCTGGGTATGTCTCTTATTGCTGGTGATATACTGCCTCCAAAGTATGAGATAAACCATCCATATGTACTACATTACCTTTTTCAAAGTAAGTCTGAGGCATTTCCTTATTGTGTAAACTAGTTATCTAGAAAATTGCCATTATTTTAGAAAAGGACAATTTTTTTTTCAAATTACATAGGGATTACATGCTTTTAAGAGTACTTTGAAAATGACAGGTTTTCCAAAGAAAGTCTTAAAAGCATCTACAGAAGGCAAAAAAAGGAGAGAAGAAAAAAAAAAAAAAGAGGGGAAAAAAGTGGGGGAGGTGTTACTGCTTTCAGGAAGGAGAAAAAAGAAAACTTACTTTGATAATGTTAAATAGATGCCAAAAATTACTCTTTTTACAGCTTCTCTTTGGTAATCCAAATCATTTCTTGGTCCTTTTTATTTCCATTCCCATAACTTTCCTTGCTAAAATTATATATATAATGTAATTTTGATTGCATTAATGGAGTAGCTTATGAGTCTAGTCAAAAAAAGAAAAAGAATGGAATAAGGAACAAAAAAGAGAAAAGCCTATATGTAAGAAATATGGCCATTTGAATGTTATTTGAATTCAAAGTAGGCGTTGACACTTGCTGTGATTAAACTACTGCAACCACATTATCCATGAAAACAACTGAAAAAGATTTTAAAAAAAAATCCTATACTGGAATGAGTAAACTGTGTGTAAACATGAATTGGCTTGCTTTCTCAGTAAACCTTATTTCTATATCCAAACACAGATCAGGAAATCAGCAAGTACAATCACAGTCAGAGCAAGTCATAACTGATAGAAATTTAAGTATTTTTAGGGTTCCTATGAATGCCACAGTCTAGCTGTACACCATATTCTGAAAGAATGCTCAGCTCTCACTTTCAGGTATACATAAGATTTTTTTTTATTTTTTTTTAATGGGACTGCTGACTTAGAACAGACAGTAATCATTATCAGTAAAATGATATGTTAATTTAACTCATTAAAGAATCTGAAAAGAAATTTAAACAAGAACTTTGTCTTTCATTTTTTAAACTATTGCTTTTGATGCATAATTTCCACATATCACTCTATATTATAGCAATTAAACTGGTAGTTGAAAGGAAATAAAATGATGATTAATCTATTTATTAATAGGAGGAAGATATTTCCATATCCAGAGGGTGAATAGAAAAGTAACCCATTGCAGAAAAAGGGCTTTGGATAAGTTGTTTTCTTCTCAGCTCTGTATTTCACAAGTTAGAAAAGTCTGCCACTATAAATGCTTAAGCAGAAATTACTAATGTATTTTGAGATGGGGATTAAAGAGCTTCATATTGTTTTATGTAATGTTTTCAAATGCGTGCCTGCAATAAAATGATGAGTACTGAGTACTTTTAAATTACTATTAAAATTGCCTGAAGGCAGATCAAATATGGTTGGTGCCAGGAAACTATGCCATCTAACTCAGGTAACCACTGGCTTTTGTTTGTTTGTTTGTTTGTTTTTGAGCATACTGACTCCATCATAAATATTTATTCCTGTCTGAGCAAACCTACATATTATTTGAGCTTTTATTATTTTTCCTTTTTCACAGACAATTCCTTCCTCTCTCCCTCTCCCTATTTTTGTTGCAGACAAAGACAGCATAGGTAGTCATTTACCAGAGGAAATAGGTATCAGTATCCTCCATATTTGTGATGGAGTTCATTGCAAATCTGTGAGCTACCACCAAGGTCTTGATGGGATCCTTTTAAATCAATTTAACAGATTAAGAAAACCTTTTAAGTCCCTTAGGCTTATGAAACTTCTAGACTTAAGGGCCAATGTGAGTTAGAGTATATGTGCTAACATTGTATAACATGGTTATAGCAATCTATAACATCGATTTCTGCTAACTGTGGGAATAAGAATTCTCAAACATTTCCAAATTAAAAGTATCATAATACAAAATTAGCAGATTTATTAATGTATTTTTTTGGTTAATTTATTTATGTTGTTCTGTGATCTTTCTTTTTTTGAACTGAAACCTTGGAATGGCATGAGAAAAAATGTTCATTTAACCATAAAAATGAAGTTGGTAAAGCAGTTTGGAAATCAATTAAAATAATAATATTATGCTAATCTGAGTAAAATATAAACCTATGTTGATAAGGCACGATAACTGTTTTTCATTATTTCAGAGTCAAGTGTGGGTTTTATCCATCAGGAAAGCATGATACATTTCATCTGAATGTTTCAATGTAATTAAGGCCAACATTAATTCATTCACATCCATTTCAGACCATTAATTTCCTCAGGTGTATTTTTATGAGTAAGGATTTTGCGCATCAGTGAAAGGGTTCTAGATTCCCATTTGTTATATTTGTGTTCTTTTGTATACTTTCTGTATATGATATAGCRAAAAGGAATGAGTGTGACTTTAGCTTTTAAGTACTTGAAAAATATGGACAATTCGTTATGCAATCCTTTCAAAATGCTGATATCAAAAAGAATGTACCTACTTTTTCCTGGAGAAGTGTCTTTGGTAATTAAAGATTGATGTCATGTTTAAAAGAAACACTTAGTTTGTTTTTCACGTGATCAGCTGGAACAACTCTTTCAGCTAATATCAAACGTTAAAAGAAATTCAAAAGAAGAGCGCTACAAAATGCAATATATTAATTGCATTTAATGCAATATATTAATTGCAGAGTTAGATTCAGTAGTGTTAAATATTAAAGGAGACTGTTCTAGTGTTCATATTTGATCTTCATTAAAGTTAAATCTTTAGTTCTTTCATTAACTGATCTTTACCTGCAAATGCTAAGAGTTTGCTCATATAGCTAGATGTGGCATTTGTAGTGCAGCAGGTACTGCGTCACAGTTCCCCTTCAGAACAGCTGAGATGATTTTACTTTGAAGCAAGACTGCCATGAGGTGTACTCTACACTCCCTCCTGTGCATTCTGGCAGTTTTCCAGGTCTGCCTATTTTGTCAACAGCATTGCATGACTATGAAACTTTTGGTTAACAAAAATACCCAGATCCACTTCTGTAGTATAAACATCTTTCCAATTACTTTCACTTCCATCTATGTGCATGTTACTGTTTCCTCCCAAGTAGAACATCTTAAGTCTTTTTATAATGCATGTTTTCAGGACATTTTCTCTCTCTTATTGAGCTTGGCTTTGAGGTCCATTCCCGCTTGATTCTGTAACCATGTGCTTTCAGTTCCTCAGCTTTTAGCATCACCTGCAAGTTTTATAAGAACACTCAGTTCAGCTGTCAAAGTCTTAATGAAAATATTAAAAGGTATAGGACATTTGTCAGATAGAAGGTAAAGCTCTGAAGGACCCACTTGGCATTTCTTCACTGTCTGCTTTTGAATTATTGATACCTACTCTCTGATAACTCAGTTGTGTGTCAATATTCTAGTATTTTTACTGAGACTATATCCTTTCCTTAATTTTCTGTGACATAAGATAGATAACATAATAACCCTGTTTTGTGGCTTAAATTAATAATATAATAATAATGTGACTTTTTATGATAATAATATGATTTTTGTGCATCTGAAACAACAATGTCCATATCTCTCACCTGCAAGCTCAAGGATTCATTTCATATCAGTTTAATATTTCCATTTTAGTAATCTTTTCCAACAAAATGAGGAATTGATATGCAGCTGTGACTCTTGAGCAACAAGGATTCTCTGGGATGGTGTCCTAAAATGGAAGAAGGCACAACTGAATGGCCCAGCTGGAGCAGCACCATTTTAGGGTTGATATAGATGGACTAATATTGCTATAGTCTTGACTCCTAGACAAACCTTTTGAAATATTCCTGGCCTGAAGCAGACCCCAGAAGTCTTTAGAACTGGACTCTCCTATAATCTTAATAGAAATTCATGTCTGACTTTACAGTTCAAAGAAATATGCACTTACTGTTATTACTGACTATTAATTCAGTAGTTAAATAAATATTGTGACAGCTGCAGATTTAATGATTACACGACACTGTGTCACTGGATTTTTAAAGATCTAGCAAGTATTCACGATACTCACTCTGCAGTGGAAGCTGCTTGTCTAACTAGTATTTTATACATTTTATGTCATTCTGTGGCATCACATATCTTAAATGTAATGATTTGGGAATAATAAGGATCAAATGCTCAAAGAAAATTTGAGATTTAATGTATAAAAGGCAATCATGGAATTAAATGATAAATAACAGAAATATTAAATTTTCAGAATGTTTTGATATGTGATGCTGGGTTTGACAAAATACGATATTCTTAGGAGATAAATATTAGCATGATAACCACTACTCTGTTAATTACTACTATATTACTGAAGGTCATAAGTTAAGACATATAGACTATACCTATTGAAAAATCACAGAGAAAACCTTTTATGCTTTGAGAAAAGCTGTAGTTGCCTTCCTTCACCAAAGAGAATTTGAGAATTTATCCAACAGTTTTCTCTTCCAATATTAGGGTCTTTTAATCTATAACAGTCCTACAGGGAACAAGGGATCTAACTTCTTTACATCCTCTAGAAGTGAAGGCCCCAAAGACTAACTAGCAACCTGTTAAAGCGTTTACTGTTTTTACACATACAGAGATTTTGCTCATGTCAGCTTCTCTCTCTTTGGGGTGATAAATAAAGAAGGGGATAAAGGAATATAGACACTGAGAGGTGTCTTCTTCCATATGGCAAGAAGAAGACAGACACTATTGTCAACCCACAAAATGAATCAAATTAAGAAAGTGTCACAGTTTGCACAAGACTCCAATAGGATCCTTATCTGTAGTTCTGCTATAGTACAAATAATAATATAGGTAAACAAACATAAAAACACATTGAATAAAAATATGTTGAAAAATATGCTGAAAAAAAGATTATTTTATTTTTTGTTATTGTTTCCATTTTTATTCTGAATGATTGAGATAATATACATTTCTTTTATGTCCATTACAGTTTTGTCTAATGAAAATCCAAAAGATATCTTGTTTGATCTTAAAAGGAATAGGACTTTTTTCCTTTGAGTTAATTATGTCTTCACAAAAGTAATTCATCTCTAATGTGTGTTTTGCCTTTCACTGGATCTCTCATTCTTCCATTTCCTTTTGGAAATAACATAACATAACCTTTAGAAGCAAATGTCACAAGTGCAGAACTCGCAACAATAGTGGTTATCTCTCTGGCTGAACCCCTCAGCTGCCAGAATGCATACAGTTTTGTTCCCTGGCTTGAAATTCTGCAGTCCCTCTGCTCACAGGCTTGACCTAGAAGTACCATATGCTCTCCATCAGAGAGGAGGATTGCGTACTCAGAAGGTACAACTGTCCCATCCTTTCCTAGTGAACAAGGTTAGTAGATTATTAACTATTATTTAACATTAACAACTAGAAAAAAAGAAAATTTAAAACAATGTTCTTTACATGTTTGTCTAGTCTCACTGTCAATTCCAGCAATGAATAGGTTGTCTTGCCTTCCTGCTTTATTACAGCTACCCTCATGTGACTGAATTTCTTCAGAATATTCAGTTGTAGGTCTGAAGAGTCTTTCAAGTTTGCTCTTTCTGGGGAGTGATATTCACATTTTTTCATTAGTTCTTCTGAATTCTCCTAAATGTGCTTCTCAGCTTTCCTTTTTTCTTAAAACCAGTTTAGCAGGTCCCACAGGAAATCAAGTCATAATCTGAAGACAAAATATTACTTCTCTTATGACAGACTCAGTCCACTAAGAAGTATCTTTTCTGGAGTCACTGCATCACTTTCTGCTCATTCTTCTTACAGTCCTTACAGAGTTCTTGCAGTTTAAAATCAGCCAGATGTGTTGTACCCATCTATGGTACTCAGCCTCATCACTGGATCATAGACTTGCTGCAAGATACCTCCAGATCTGTTGCAGCTGTCACTATACTCTGTTTAGGACCAAAGTAACAGAAGGAGATTACTTTAACCAAAGGTAACCTTACCTCTTGTGTCACTGCGTTAGATTCCCAGGATTGGAAAATGGCTGCATCATCACGGTTGCACCTTCACTTCCCCCAGCTTTCATGCTGGAACGAGGCTTCTCTGAATGACATTGTGGCTCCGGACGCACTTTTTTCAGGGGCAGCTCTTTCCACAAATGCCAGATCAAGGGATTGCTTTTTTCATGAACTATCACCTACTGTCATTTTACTCTCTTATAGTTCCCTGAAGTGCTTTCAAAGTCAGGGAGACTGTAGCTGTTTTCAGCTCCCAGTCTTCTCCTCTGTCAGTGGAATTTCTAATGCATGGCAGGCAAGAGCAGAGATATCATCCATCATAATCTCTGCTCATAGATAATACGAGTTGCTGAATCCAGTAATACAAGTTGTTTGCTAATTGCAACCAGTTGCTGGCACCTGGACTTGTGACTGCCCCTGAAGCCACAGCCCCACTCCAGCTGGTGGTACAGACCCATCATTCACAGACACAGACACACACACACACAGACACACACAGATACACACACACACACACACACACACACGTGTGTCAGTTGACCTCCAGACCCCATGATCTCCCTAGCAGTTGGCTGGGAGGCCCTGGTCCCTCCAGCTCCCACATCATTTTGCCTACACACTGGCTAGTCCAGCTTGATACTTGCTAGCAATTGCACATTGATTTGCATACCCACTCTCACTCCCTTTGCTGCCACCACAGACCTGCAGCCCGTGTGACGGCAGTTGTGCTTAAGCTGCTGGCACTCAGCCCTCTGCATACACGTGCATGGAGGATTGTGAGCCCCTCACCCTGGTGGAAATGGATGTGAATGAGAAGATGGGGCAGACTGCACTGAGCAGGTGCAGGGCATAGCCAGGCCAGCATACTCACCGATCAGCTGGCCACATTTGTCCCCTCAACCTTTTTTTTTCCCACCCTTATTCCTCCCCAAATCACCTTGGTCCTCCCTTTTCCTGTCTTTGGTTCCTGCCCTAAACATACCATAATAAGCCTTGTGCAGTCCCCAAACCCTCTCCCCCTGCATCCGATGATATGTCCCATGCCAGAGGCAGTGACTTCCCCCTTGTTCTGTCATGTACCCCAGAGAGCTGCTTCTGTGACTCACCATGACAGTGACTACCCTGCCTACCTTTGTGACTCTGTGCTCCTTCATGCCTGTGGAGAGGAGTCTTTCATCACATAACCTGACACTATCTTAGGCTGTGAGTTTTGCTTAGATCGTAATGCGTATCCCAATGGATATGCATTGACTTGACTTGAATAGGCCTTTAACCTATTATTTAAAAATGTAAAGAAGAAAGTGCTTTATAAACTGAGACTATTGTGTGGGGTGAATTGCAGCCTAAAGGGAATTTTTGCCTTGTGTTAAGTGCGTAGTAGAAGCTTCAACTAGGCAAAATATTATAAATATATTTGCAATGCTGTAGAATCATTAACCAATAGTGGCATGGCTTGCCTATTGTAATGTTATGTTGCTTATCAGTATGCTAGAGTGGGAGTATAACAGTAAGCTAGAACAACTGAAAAAAAACACAGTGTAATCAAGTCACAGAGCTACAATTATAGGTTTCTATAATATTTTGATGTATTTCAAAATACAATGCTATCAGATTTTTTTATTGCATGTTCTGGTCAAGTACAATAAAACCTGTGAAAATACAAAATATATTAGCTGGGACAAATTGTATTACAGTAAAAAAAGAGAAAAATTATTTTAAAATAAACAGATGGTTTAGGAAAAACAGTTGACATGATATTGGTTTAAATTTCAGTTTTTGTTATTTGACAAAACTTTTGGTTATCTAGAAATGATGTATATACATTTGGGTTTGTTTATGGGGGTCCTTATCCAACTCCCTTTGAATTTAAAAGATTATTCTAAATCATGCCTGCTGAAAGAAAAAGAAGAGGAAAGATTGAAACCGTGGTGCAAAGAAAATTATGTCCTGGAATACAGTTGTATTTCAGTGAGATAAAGAATTCTTGTGCACCATGATGAAATTTATGTGCATTGGTATGCTGTGCAGAGTTCCAAAGAAGGACGCAAGAGGCTTCATACTTTAGAAGACTCTGTGTGGCACAGGAAGCTGCTGATGTTTTCAAATTCAGTGTTACCAGCACAGCAAAGCTGACAGTTCCTAAAAGCACCATTTAGATGTTGCATAGTAAGTCTTTATGTCTTTCATCTTTAAATTAGAGAGTCTTCCTTTTCTGAAGAATAGAAACAAAATAGCAACCGAATACAAACAACAGGCTTCCTTCCAGCCATTCTATTCTCTGGCTGAGCCTTTCTAACCTAGCATCTTAATGCATAAATGGAAGTTAATTTTGTTTCCGAAGTATGCCTTGGATATTTTTTTCAGACGAACTTCTGTGCCTCCAAACTGTACTGACAGTTTGTGGACTCCTGTTAAAAACAAAACAATCAGGAATTTCAAGAGGTTTCACAACCTCTTGTTTTCACAAGGTTTCCAGTTTGGTCTATCAGGCTTAATACAATTCAGGAGCTGACTTAACTGTCAGATGTTAAACTATTTGAAGTCTATGCTCTGAAAAGATTGTGTGTCTTTGTTAGAAGTCATTTTAATTTAGCTAAGCACTTTACTGTTTAGTTGAACATGCTGCTTCAAAGGGTTAGAAAAACTACAGTTTTTATTCTTAAATGGGCTCATTTATTCATTTCACTCACTGTCTTTATCTTGCACAGACCAGGTTTACAGGCAGATAATGACGGTGGCATCTGAAGTTTGCATTTCCTTTATGGTTTACATACAAATATTACAGAAACCAAGTCCCAGGGAGCAAAGTGATGTCATTATTTAAATGGAATAAATCCTGACAGTGGAACACAGTAGTCCAGTCTTCAATGACTCTTTCTTGGCAAGAAGAATGAATGATATTCCCTTTTTTCATTTCATTTTAAATGTGACAGCAATTTTACCAGGAGAGGAAAAAATTGTCTGTAGTGTCCCTCCCATGAAGCTTGATAGGAGCATCTGTTCATGATAATTTCTTTTGGTTTTGTGGTTGTTGTTTGTTTGTCTGTTTGTTTGTTTTGTTTTTTTAACTGTCTATATACATAAATGTATGATGTGTTTGCTTCTTACCTTTGAACTAGAGTTGAAATGTACAACTTTCATTTTTGTGTTACAAGGAAAGAGTACTTCAGATTAACAATAAATTTAGGGACACTTGTTTAATTTGCTAGGTTATGTTCAATAGTGTGAATTAAATGACGCAGGGGAACCCTTCTCACTTAAAGCTCTTTCCAGATGCCATTTAACATTCAGTGACTCAGGTGATCGAGCAGTGGCTTTCATTCAGCCATTGTTTTTTGGTTACTAACACATGCGCATATAACCCACACTGTAGTGAATGGACACCTTTATATGAGTTAAAGTCCAAATTTAGCCCAGGACAGAGGATTTGGGGGCGGTAGGGGAGGTGGGTTTTTTTTCCCTTCTTCTCTCAGTAAACTTTTGGGGAGAAAAAAGTGAAAATGTACATCTGTCAAATTAATATCGATGTGGAGGTATTTAACAAAACTCGAAAAATTCGGAATCTTTATTTCATTCAGATTCATTATTAATAGAATGAAATTCTCACATAAACTGGGGAAGGACTCAAGGGAGGCCTAGAAGGCTGAGCAAAGTGTAAAAAGAAATGTTTAGAAATAAAGCAAACAAAATAGATAATTACTGCATTAATTGAAAACTATCAGGCTATTTTTTCTTTTTTCCACTTGTTTTCTGTTCTAATGCTGGGAGATGAATGGATGGTATTGGAGACATTTAATAAAAAAATGGAGACTCAGTAGTACATGTTCCTGTGAGGGTTCTTCTTTTATTATTGTTGGGTTTTTTTGCCCCAGGTTTGAATCCGAGGAGACCATTTAGGTAATTCTCAAACTCAGACATACCTGGTGTATCTCTATTCCATGCATCAGTATGAGAAGCTTCACAATAAGAGGTAATAACCTTCTAAGATTCATCAGTGACAAAATTTTCCCATAGCTATTCTCATCCTGATCTTTCCATAATCTAGAGCAGGGAAGGAAATCTTTTATTTGCATTATCACAGAAGTGAGATGTAAGTTGCATTCCTTCGGTACTATCTTTAAACTGCAAAACCATAATTGTCGGAGGACGCCGGAGTGGGAGGCGGGCCCAGAGTAACAACGGAGTCTCAATATGAGTATGATCGTTCTCCCTTTATTAGAGCTTACACAAAGTATATATAGACAAGCAATAAGCATGTGCTAGCAATAGCTACATGATTGGCTACAGTTTCTGTCCACGCGCATAAAGCGGATATATGATTGGTGCAAGGTTGCTGTCTACGCTCCGTCGACATTTATGGAACCTAGTTCCATCTAGACTTGTTTACCAGTTTTGTGAATACCTTCTTTTGTAGTGCTCAAGGCCGCTGCAAGGAGCGCTTGCCTTGGCCTACATTCCTTCCCCTACCCTGAAGACGGGATTGCTCATCCCAATCAGATCATGCCCTCTCTCGCTTAACCATTCCTCCACACAAAATTACAAGAGTTAGGTCAGAACTGTTTTCAGCTGTTGCAGAATGCACAAATCTGTTTGGATTTGGAGTTCTGTAAAACTGAATTTTAAGTAATGAGTTTACACATTTCTATTTAGCAGGCAAGAATGCCATTCTGCACAAAGTATCCAGCATCTCTCAATACGGCAAATCTCCCTATGTATTTTAAGAGCAGCTACCTTTTTGTTTAAATTTAACCTTGGAATACTGGCATGTATTTCCAGTCACTGCCCCCCTTTTATTCATTAGAAAGATTTTCCTGTTGTTCTTATTGAATCCCTTTACAAAACACATATTTTGATTCCTTTCTAAGAGAAATTAGAAAGAAGGAATGATCTGTGTGATAAAATATTTTCTTATTAGAAAAAAAGGTTTTTGTTTGTTTTTTTTTATATGTGCCAACAGCCATGAAACAAAATTAAAATGTATTTGATGAGTGGTTAAAATTTGGCAATGAAGACAATGATTTTATCTGTTTTGACTACATCAAATTATTTTCTTCTTTCTCCTCTTTATTAATTTTTTTGAATACCTCAGTGAAATGATGTGTAGTCTTTGTTTGTTGCACTTTTTGAATACTGAACGATGTGATATATGTGAGATATCCATGTGGGTTTGAGATCATCACTTACTAACTCCGGCCTAGAAGAGAACAAATGAATAAAACTTCATATAATGCTATGCAGTGGTGACTTTAAAAAGAATTTTTGAATACACTTCATTTTAAGATTTAGTTTAGTTTTTTTCTCTAAAGTTGGCTGAGGAAGTTTTACTCAAACTCAGGACCTCTTCAAGTAAAAAATATACATATACATACATACACACACACACACACACACACACACACACACATACATATAATAAGGAACTATTGGCGTAATTAGAGCAGCTATCTGCACTGAAGACGGTACAACACTGAAGGCAGGTTTGATACAGGGTATAAGAAAGTGGACAAAAACAGTAAATGGCAAAGTACACGGACAAAGGGCAAGTTGACAACACATTTAGAAATCTAGTAGACGGACATTTATAACAGACATCTTTAGGGATAGGTAGGAGGAAGTATTTACACCTTGATTTCTGTTTTTTTCTGAATATTCTAGATGGGATTTCAAATTATAACCAATATGACTTTTTTGCATCTTTTTTTTCAGTGGAAAAATTTTATGAATTATGGGGAAATACTTTTTTCTTATTCCTTCTTCTAGGGAAGATATCAGAGAAGACAGAGGAGAATCAACAGATAAAAAACATTATAATGAATGCTAAAAGTAGCCCCTACATGCATGTTTGTATGGAGGCGATGTTATGTTGCACAGATAACTTTTCTTTTCCCATTTGCTGACATTTTAGTACTTTGTAATCCAAGCTAAAGTTTGGTGTATAAGTGTGTGCACATGTACAACATATGAATAAAACATTCAGCACCGCCATCATCTTCCTGTAAGTACTGCTATGATGAGATCTGTATTTTATGCAGCTAATTCTATCTTTCTTTACAACATATAAAATATCTATTTGTCACAGGTTGAAACAGCCATTAGACAGCAGTTCCCAGTCCTGTTAAAAATGAACATGAAGAATGGTGTATCCCAGCACTAAAACAATTTGAGTATCAGATTTTATTTCCATGTTTCATCATATTGAGTTACCATAATATTACAATTAGCTCTTTGTTTTCCCTAGCAGGAAGAGTTCTGATGTGATTATATATTAAACTTGTGTTAGTGAAAACATATGATTTCAGAAATCATATTAACTTATTTTATATGACAGAAAACTGCTAATGTGGAAAATTTGAAAGTTAATATGACTGAATTGCCAGGAAAGATTTCATTTAGCTTTCCAATCCCCTTACCCTCTTGAATTTAAAAAAAAAAAAAAAAAAAAAAAAGACACCCTACATATAGATCCTGTTCCTATGAAAAGATTCAAAAGATTCAGCATCCCAAAGGCATTAATGCATTTGGCTCTTGCATTCATGATATTAAGTATATAAGTATATACCTGCTTATTTGTCACAGATGAAGTGCTTTCACAGAGTTTTCTGGATTTTACTTTTTTTTTTTTTAATACAACTAGTCCTACCAGTTTTGTACTTTTTTCAGTACTATGCTATCAAACAGGGGACCTGTAGGCTATCAGAAGGGAAATAAAGAAGAAAAATCATAAAGCTAGAAAAGAGATTAAAAAAAGAAAAGAAAACAAAAGAAAACAAACAAACAAAAAAAACCTCCACCTCCAGTGATTTGAGAGTCATAGAGACTCTGTGTGCATATAAGAGAATGTTAGAACTGGTATGAGTCAAGATAAAGTCAGATGCTGCGGCCTAAATTTTCAAGCTGGACAATAAGTGAAAAATTTGAACAGTTTACACCCATGCCCAGGACCTCTGAAAGCAGCATATTTGCTTTAAGATGTTAAGTCCTATCTACTGCTCTCAGACCATGGAAATTACAACTCATGCACTCCACAGCTTCTGTGCAGCAGCTCAGTTTTTTCCACTTCCTCCAAATGAGACAGAAGCTAAGTCAGAGTCCAGCAACACAATAATATGTGGTTCCAACTCTCTGTGGTTCAAGCTTCACACCACAGCAAATTTTATGTTATGTGTCCCAGTGCCAATCCCATTTTCCAAAGGATTTGCTATCCTAGGTTGTAATCTCTGTTCTAAACCAAAAGCAGTTTAACCTTTTTTTTTCATAGTTTCTTTCTCTATATATCAGCTGATTTTCTCTTTTGTATTGTCTTTTTTAGTCTTCATCACTTCATTTCTTGAGAAAACAGAAAAGAACAGCAAAAATTAAATCAAACATAATGCAAACCAAATAGCCTTTCACATCAGACTTTCTGGTCAGATGTTACAGCAGAGAAAATGTTTCCCACAACTTACTTAAGAAGCCTTCCATAATATGGACTGAAATGTTGGCTAGTAGACTAGTATCCAGTTTATGTACTCCATAAATCCACAGTGTGTTTTTCAGAGATCTGGTCAGATAGTTTTAGCATTTTGTATTTGAATATTTGATTTCTTCCTTCTTCTGTTTAACATCTTCTACTTGTCTGCATTGAGTTTTGTCTTACTGGTTTCAAACTGTTTTTGGCAATTTATTGAGATCACTTTGGATTTAAACCTCTCAAAATGCTTGTAACCCTTCCCAGTGTGAATTACCCATGTTCTTTTAGGCATATTTCTTTTTGCATTATCCAAATCATTAACCAGAACTATGCATCACCTGCCAAATATTTTTTTCTTAGTATATCAGTCACTGGACTAATGACAGCTATTGTATAACTTTTAGTTTTATATGCAAGTCTATTATAATTTTATCTACTTTCCATATTTTTGTAGTTAACACCAAAGGGTAACAGGTACAACTAGATCAAAAGCTATACCAGATATATTCTATTCCCCATATCTACTGATCCAAAGTTTACCAAATTAATCTAGCCATGATTCTGAGATAAATTATAGTTTCATAATGAACAGAAAATCTCTGTGGAGTGCTGTGCCTTTAAATCATATTATTTCTTCTGAGCTATGAAATCCATTCAAGAATTTTAAGACTTACTTCTCTGACTTTGACAGCCTACATCCTATTTTTCTTTTCTTTTTTGTTTCTTCTTCTTCTTTTCTTTCACATACACTGCTGAATGTTTAAAAGTAGCAAACCTAACAGCTTTTCAGAATTTTGAATGAGAGCACCATGTCTCTTTTTAATAATTGAAATGAAATGCTTAGGGCACAAAACCTTAAGTCTAGAGAAGGAAGTAAAGTAGATGGGCTGATTTTTTGTTTTGTTCTGTTTCACCTTGAAATTTTAGCTCATGTACTACTTTGCTTAGCTTCATAGCTGGGGAGTGTTTTGCAGTGAATGCAAYCTCAGAAAGAAGAGAAGCTGTTCAAGTCAGACATCAGCATCACTCAAATATGACCTAGTAAGTATTTCTTGTCTTTTGCTGCCTAAGAACATATCTGTGTCATGTGACATAGTGCAGAAACTCCCAAATTATTAGGAATCTGAGGCTGTGAATCCACAAAACACAGCAAAGCACTAAAGGGACAGTGGTCTGGATCTATGTCATATTTATATTTACATGGAACCATATAATTGTTACTCTGTTGTTTGTGGGACTGAGCTGGGTATTACAGAAGACTTTATTTCCCAAACCCACTTCATGTTTCATAGTTAAATCACAGCAAGATAGATGTCTCTGTATCCATATAGGAGGCACAGTTCAAGACTCTCTGTCAATCTGTAATTGTCCCATGACTGGGGGGGGGGGGGGGGGAAAAAGGGCAACAACAGACAAGAAAAGAGATTCCCAGAAACTTCTATTGCAGATAAACAACTCCTATTATAGTAGAAATTCAGATCTTATCAGGAGATTCAAAGTCCTCATGTTATTGGTAACTGTGTGTACATCAGTATTTTAGAAGAAATGGCTAGACAAGAAAAACCCTGCCCCTAAAAATTGGGATGGAATATGTTTGCCCATTTCTGCATATAAGTGAAATACATGAGTTCTCCAGTTCCTATTGCCACATCAAGATAGTATTCCAGCTTTAGAGATTTTGTTGTAACTTATGTGTTTCCCTGCATAAAAATAACAACAACAACAACAACAAAAAGTAGTGCAATACTGAATGCGCATTGTATTATCATAAATATTATTTATAAGTGGTAGGGAGAGTACTACTTTATTGATCCATCTTATACAATTCCTATTGTGCATACATATGCCTATTTTTTTGCCCTGCTTAGTCCTGTGGCCCGAGAAAGGATTTAACATAGCATTGAGGATACCTGTAATTATATTCATGTAACAATTGCATTTTTAGCTCTGTTTGACTACTATACAGAATGTCTGTGCATTCTTCTGAATCTTTTCTCCTGGCCCTACAAACTATGAACCATACTCTCAAGAGCACTGATGTGGTTTTTTTTGCAATGCTGTGGCAAGTCTTGAACAGAGTTCAATTAACAGTCCAATCTATTATTTTCGGGAGTAGATCAAGTTTAGCAACCGTGCAAGTATTCTAAGCTCTTTTCAAAAACAGATGTCTAGATACATTGTTTGTGTGTCAAAAGGTACTATGTATGTACCAGTCTCATTTTGCCTTCTTTTCTTCCATGTTTCCCTTCTGCAGCTTTATAATTCTGTTGAATTTTTGTCTTCTAAATGTGAAATATTCTCAAAAGTGAATACTAAATTGTATCAGTTCAATGATATGAAGGAAGCAATAAGATAAAATTGTTTCTCTTGTTTGAAAATCAAACCCAGACTGTATATATGCCATGCTGACATATTTTAGAACAGCAGTTTAATGAGAAATTTATATATAGCTCTGTAATTTTGTATGCAGTTTTACAGAAAGAAAAAACACATATTTTCTGTCCTCAACAGTTTGTCCTATCAGCTAGATTATGATACACCTACAAAGGTATGACAAGAGAGATCTGTAAACTAGATATTTATTGGACTGTCAAAAGTATAGCTGTATGTGCAGAAAAATCTGCCCAAAGACCTTAAGCAAATTCTTAGGGRCTGCAGTCAGGCCGGTGCTGCCATCACAGCTCTGAATGCGTTGGTGGACTTACTCCAGTTTCTGATGGGCTGAATGTTACTTTTCACTGATTCACAGAATCACACAGAATCACAGAATGGTTGAGGTTGGAGGGGACCTCTGGAGATCATCTAGTCCAACCCCCCTGCTCAAGCAGGGTCACCTACAGCACGTTGCACAGGACCACGCCCAGGCGGGTTTTGAATATCTCCAGAGAAGGAGACTCCACAGCCTCTCTGGGCAACCTGTTCCAGTGCTCTGTCACCCTCACAGTGAAGAAGTTTTTCCTCATGTTCAGATGGAACTGTCTGTGTTTCAGATTGTGCCCGTTGCCTCGCGTCCTGTCCCTGAGCACCACTGAAAAGAGTCTGTCTCCATCTTCTTGACACCCTCCCTTAAGATATTTGTATACACTGATAAGATCCCCTCTCAGTCTTCTCTTCTCCAGCCTAAACAGGCCAAGCTCTCTCAGCCTTTCCTCATAGGAGAGATGCTGCAGTCCCCTAATCATCTTTGTAGCCCTCCACTGGACTTGCTCCAGTAGTGCCA
>NW_020447206.1:194540-207325 GCF_003343035.1 Apteryx rowi | reverse complement strand
TTACCTGACGACACAACTCGCCAACAGCAGCACACCTCCTGCAGGAGAGCTGGCTGCCAGCCCAGGCCTCCCGGAGAGGCCCCAAGCACTCCCTGCAGCCTGAGACCTGTAGAGCCGCATCTACTGTCAGATGGTCGGTCTGGGTCCAAGCCTCTTACACAGCAACTCCAACAGCTGCTGGGGAACGCGCTGCGCGGCGTGTCACGACCATACTTGAGGAAGCGTACACCACAGGGAACAGAAACGAAGGTCCCTTTGCGCGCCCTTCTGCGCGAACTGCTGCGTCTGTTAGCTGTGCTCTGGGAGCTGTGCTCTAGGCCTGGCTCTTATATAGGCCTCTCCCTAGCACTGACTCACAGGGTGCTTGACCGCCCTAATCAAGGGCCACTGGGATCAAAGGCCCCAGCTCCCTCTGGTCAGGGGCAACCCAGAGAGCTCGTTAGCAGCAGCCACTCCTAGCTAGAGCTTTTCCCACGAGCTTTTCCCAGGAGAAGTCAAGGCCTCCTGCAGTTGTCCTTGCCTAGCTTCCCCTTTCCTGTTCACAGCAATCACCTTCTAGGTCCTCGGGGGTCCTTAGGAAGCCCACAACTTCCAACAAGATCCTCAAGTTCTAGTCAGAGCCCAACCACTGCTGCGCAAACTGCTGCGTCTGTTCGCTGCCTCTGTTAGCTGCGCTCTGGGAGCTAGTATAACTATCAATTACATGAATATACCATTTCAAACAGTAGATGAGAAACACTTATTTTATCTGGTACATCCATCTTCTTCCTCCAGATATGCCCTATGGAAATATTTAGGAGATTTTCATCTGTTCTGAAGTTCAGTAGCTAGAAACTTTGAAAGCAAGACTCAGCATATGACAAGTTTGGGACAAAGGACTAAAAAGCACGTGCAATGGGATACACTGTGGGTAAATTGAAATTAGCAAATTAGCATACCAAGAAAGAGACAGAAAGAGCTGCCAAAACACAAGAAAAAACAAGGCTTGAGGAATCAGCCAGGGAAGAAAAATGGGGAGAGTCATAAGACTTTGACAAGAATTTTAAATAAGGGATTTCTTCAATGCTGTGACAAATACTGTAACTTCTCTAAGCTTAAATAAATGTGGTATTTTTCTACCAAGCAAAACTGTTCAAAAATGCAACAACAAGAGACAGGATCAATAAACCTGATGGATGGCTTTTCATAAGGACGCTGTACACCCTGCACTTGAGGCTTATATTCAACTGACACTAATTATCAAACACGCCTTTAAGTTATGAGAATGTATTGGTTGATCCATGTTATTCTGAGGCTTTCTTACATAAACATTGTGGTCTCATCTGGATTTTAACATCCATGAGTTTGAATATTGTTCTTATATATCATACATCTTTTTTTAAGTGTTAAAAATACTGCAATTTAATATCACCTAATTAGAGACAGACACATAAATCAAATATTAAAGAGAGATGAAAGCCTAATTAATGCTGTCTATTGCAAGTGAATCTATGAACAATTGTTTACACAAATTAAATTCCTGTGCATTTTAATAAGATGAATTTATAGCTTCAAAATTATAGCTTTTCTTTCCAATATTTTATTTATGGAGATCTCTTTCATCATTATTATATAAGCCCATCTATTTTATAAGGATCTTTTAAATAATAGCATTCAGATCTTGGAGAATAAATGTTTAGTAATCTTCTTTAAACATGAGTTGCAAAAGCTAACCAACAAGAAATATGGAAATAAAATAACTGATTATTATAATAACTAAGATGGGCCACTGTTATGTGACTACAAGCCCATATAACTACCTCAGTTGCCTTGGTATTAAATAAAAAAGAAATTCTACTATATAATTTTTTTGTTTGTTTGTTTGTTTTTCCAATTGCTGAGGAGTTTGATCATGGTCACAATAGCTACAAGAGCCGCTCTGCTATACAAACTCTAATTCTGACCTTAGCTAAATCAAGGATTACTTGATTAATTTTTTAGACATCTGAAAACATCTGGATTAATTTTAAACTTTTATCAAGGAAATTTTATTTTTTATTTTTTTAATAAGAATTTAGGACAGAAAAGAAAGTGATATAGCATAAGATTTCAAAATTAGCAATGTTAAGCATGTGCTTAAACCTTAAACATCTGAGTATTTCTGACAGATAACTACTAGTTCTCTAATAAATTAGCTCTGATATACCACAGCTTCCATCATCAGTAGCAAACTAAACATCCTTTGCTTTAGAAAGGACAGAGAAGTAGGCACTGCTGGATATATTCATAGATTTCAGGTGATGATCTTACCAGCTTTTACGCTTCAGGGAGGAACACTAAAGCTGCAAGAAAGATGATGAGTGACTGAAAAATTATTCCAGGTAACTGGAGAACACAACAGTCAGACAACAAACAGATGAATAACAGGAACCAGCATACAGTAGCCACATTCATGTTATTGCAAGTTCAAGTGTTTGATTGTTCAATTTGTCAGACAGATTAGATTTTTGAGATATGAAAGCGAGAAGGTTAAAATAGTATCAAGATGAAACATGGGTAAATTTAGGTTCAAATTAATTTGAAAATGAAGAGTCAAACTGTTTCCTTAATGCCAAAATGAAACATTTTTTATCCTTTTATTTTTCACATTTTCCCCCTCTTAATACACTCAGCAATAACTTCAGTTCACTTGAATCAATACTTTGCAGCAAGCCGTATGGACTACCAGACTTTTTCAGCCAGCCTTTGAAAATATTTCAGATTCAATGACTGACGAGTATCAAAATAGCTTCCTTCAAACCTCATCACATTACTACTTGATTTCCCTTCACCCCAATGTACCGTATAGCCAAAGATATTTGTTAGTTATCTCCTAGCTGTATGTGCCTGAGGCTTAGGAGTACACATTGCCTCCTCTGCAATGCAAACCCAATAGGATTGCAGCTGGTTCCCTGAAAATGTGCACTTCAAGAGAGTATATGATGTGGAAAAGTAGATTCAGAGGTATTAAACAGAACATAGCACCAACCTATCCTGGTTACATTTTCCCTTTTTGCACCCATTTTAAATGTGACATTCTTTTCTTTCAATAAGACATTTTAAAACGTTATTTGCTGGACAGTCTATACAGATTCACATTTCTATGGCCCTACTGTGCACAGAAATCAGTTTTACTGGAATTTTCCTCCCTTTTTTATTCTAAGTCAAAATGATAAAAGCTTGCTTTTATCTGACTTCTGAAATGGTACAAGCCTGGGGTATAGTATTCTACTATTTCCTCAGAGACATAAAACTGCTACTGCATTAACCCCAACGTGCACAGCGTGCCAAGTGCTGCATTAGCGAGTGCAGTCACTCTCTGTGTGGTCAGCTGTACCTGCCACCATCCTCCTGTGCTTAATAGAGGAAGTAGGTAAACTTCCTTTTTCCTGGTGTTTTTCTGTAACAGTACAGCAGAGTAAGCCAATCTGGCACAGAGGGCAGGCACAAAACTTCACTACCACCTGACCCGTACAAACCACCCTCACAAACTCTGCCCATGAACTTCACGAAGTTTCCAGTTAACCATTTGGTCTCCCTAGGCCTGTGAAATGACAGAACAAGGTATATTTTGCAGCTAATATACTTATCCATACAGACACTACTCACAGGCCTGGCAGAGTTTGGGAAGATCACGTTTAAATCGTGCTACTTTTTCATTCTGTCTTTGATTAGGATAATAAATATTCTCTTTGAAAATTCCATTACCAAAATCCATCTGGTTGACTTGAAAATATTACTCACTAATGTGTACTAAGGTGACACACTTTGGATAGGACCAATCTAGTATCATCCCGCTGCTGAAGGACTGGAACAAGTTCCTCTTACTGCTTCCAGGAATATGTAGGAATTTTCACATACACATTCTGAACTTTCTGCTGATCACTCCAAGGTTGCCTTAAAAAGAAGTCTCACTAACTAGAGTCTTAACCCTGAACTGATTATCTGCACTGGGGGATTACACTGATCTTGAACTATATGTAGTAAGTCTCCACTTCTTGAAGTGCATCGCACCATATCTGCAGTTCCTGCAATTTCTTTAGGAAAACATGTCATTTCTCAGAATGGCAAATATCCTTTTTTTCTCCATGTGTTTTTATCTTCCATATGTTAATCTTTCCTGCATTTGAAATAAGAGTCCTATTAATATTATTATTTCACATGATCCATGATGGATGGTGGGGGCTAATTTCTCCCAGCAAAACCTTGGGAAGAAACATGAAAGCAAATCGTCTGCACTGTCACTATTTGCATATGAGAGAACATGTCACTGAAATTGTCAGCTGTGTCCACTGCAAGTTCAAGTGGTTACATCCCATCTTTCTGTCTTCGGTAAGCGTTATTGCATGTTCTCAGAGAGGAAACACCTGTTAGGAAATGCTTCTCCCTTTTTCAGCCCTTTGAGATCTCTAGTAACAGATCTATAGGAAAGGTCATATATCTCATGACATTTATCAAATTTAGCCAGGAGTGACCTTTAAATAGGTGATAGATGCTGTCACTTGTTTAAAAATAGAAGGAAGAAGAAAAAAAATCAGATGATTTTCATGCATATGATAACCTCCTTATCTTTAAAGCTTTGGAAGTCATCATATCCATCATATTTAAAAGTCAGTGAGCATAGGCAACATATAGCTTTGTTCTCCACTTTCAATTTTCAGTTTTTTCTTAAAGAGTTAGATTTCCCTTCATTTTTTCTGCTTCCAAAAAACACTGGAGCCGCACAGGCATGGCAAGCACTTCTTTCACACCCTTACTACGCAACTGAAACTTCACAGAAACATTAGGTGAGAGGAAATAATCTCAGCTCACAACTGAATTCAGATACAAAAGCCAATAAACTCTTTTATTAAGCAGAACAATTCACTTTAATGTTAAAAATGGCCCACAGTTATGTTTTATCTATATCCTGTGGTATACTGCACCCTCCACTATAAGAGATGTTTATTTTGGAGTAATGAAAACTTTTTGAGTAGGTTAGCCAGTTTCTGATAGCTCCAACTTTTGAGCAATCTAATGAAAAGCTACTCCCAACAAATTAGCTTATGGGAACTGTCTGATTATACTGGAATCATCCATTTTCTCATCTTTTTTCCTCACTCTTAGGGAAGTGCTCAAATGTAATAATGTGCAAGTAGCCCAGTGATTGATTTTGGGTACCAGCTTCTGTCATGAAATGAAGGTGTAAGGGCATTAGCAGTAAAACTCATAGCCCCGCTGGTTCACTGTGGGACCATACTTAAGCTTCTAAATCCCATTGCAGATGTTCAGCAAGATGTCTGAGCTGATTTCAGAGCCAAGCAGTGTGATGTTGAACTGTGCCATAATGGACACGTTAGTGCTGAGCAGTAGTGAGGTGGGTACATATTTGGGTAGAAATGTGTTCCAAGGCTGGTGATGACTACTCATTGATAAATATCCCAGTAAAAGAACAAATATGTTGTGCGGAGCAATTATAACGCGCTTAAAGATAAATGCAAAAATGTAGGTCATTGTCATAATTCAAAATCATACAGAGAAATAGGCTTTACTTAAATGATCACTCCTAATTAGCAAGCTGCTGAGCTTATTCCTGAAAAATATTTATGCCTGGTATGTACAAAGATATTCAAAGCCACAAGTAACTCACATGCCTGCTTGTTATGAGGCAAATTTCTAAGAAAGATGTCATGCTGCAAAATAACTCTAATTGGCACTATGTTCATATTCACCGAAGAACTGTGTATAGAGGAAACATCTCCTAAACCAAGTTCTCATTAGGCTAATAATGTAGGCATGCAGCTGTGATTCAAAGTCAAGTTACTTTTCAAGTAAGTTAGAATTAAATTTTCTTTTCTTTCACAATATCAGAAAACTGGAAGATAATGTGGTTGTCAAAACATCAATGAAGTATCTTAACTTTGAGCCACAGGTTTGAAAATACACCAACTTCCCTTTCTGGACACAGAGTGTAGAACATATGCGTCATGTAACAGTGTGCTTATGAGATGTATTCATTTTAAAACTTTTATGTTGTCATAACTGACATTTCTCTCTTCCAGAAACTACAGTTACTATGATTTGTTCTTACCAGGGAAACATGCCACTGCCTGGAAAAGACACTTGAAGAATTAGTTGCTACAAGAAATCAAAAGGCCTCACTTGAATAATACCAGCTGCATGTCACTGAGGCCCCTTCAAACTCAGTAGAGATAGAAAGTGGTTGCCTTCAGCATGATATTTTCTAAAATCTGGTATTTGTAAAATTATATTAAATATGCTTTATATGATGATAGAGAAAAGCTGTAAACACCAGAAACGCAGCAAGCATTGAGGTGTGCCAGGTCTGCAAGCTCTAATGAAATGAAGCTTTTATTATAGCCAATTATTTTGTCAGATTATAGATGATGAAGCTTGTGAGCTTTGTTTGAGAAATGCAACCTGAAGTCATGCCTTTTTATTTCTTAACATTTGAGTGTTGGAGTTCTCTAAGACATGAAGTTACTCCGCACAATACTTACAGGTCTGTGCATGTTGGTCTCCCTCTTTGGCTACATTCCATTTCACAAACTCTGTAGGCCCACAATTATCTCCATTACAGGAACACATGACAAAAGATAAAGAGTAACTTCGATGCAGAAAAGGCAAACAGACAGAAAATCTCACCTGGAAGAAAACAGCCATCCACCAGATAACACAATGATTACTGAGACTTAAGAATGAGGCTACTGACTAGGGAATTAAGCTATTTACTGGTTGTAAATCACATACACAAAAAAGTTTCTCCCCTCTCTAATGTAACTGTTGAACTTTTGTTTCTGAACTGTTTCTAACGTAGCTGTATCTATTGTGCAATGCTGCCTTTTTGATCAACTTCTTATGTTTTATAAGCTGGTAGAGAACAGAAACTCACTTTGGAAAGAAAAAGCCCCCCCTGAAAACTGCTTTTTCATTCCATAGAATGTTTTGGAGGAAAATGTAATAATTTTCAGGCATCTTGCTTGGATTTTGCTTCCTGGCCTCAGACCAGAAGGTCTGAGAGGGCCTGCCCAACAGAAATAGCAAGTAATTTACAGTCTTCTATTAGCCCTACAGAATCGCAGAAGTTCTGCACTTTTGCTTTTAAATAAAAATTAAGCTGAAATGTATACATGCCATTGCATGGATCGTTAAGAACCTATCAAATTCGTCCTGAAGTGTGATTTAAACAAGCAAAACCTCTTCACAACAGCTCCACTCATGTTATTCCAGCTGGCCTGACTTAATTCTTCTCCAACTGAAGTGTCCTCCTGAGAGCACAAAGCAAATTTGAAGTGCATTTTAAAAGAACACAATGCTTCTGTTCACTATAAAATGCAGGTACATTATTTGTAACACTAAAAATGGCAAGGTGGCTTTTGACCATGATCATATCTCCTGTTGACATCAGATGAGCTAGTTTATCCTATGTAGGCTGGTTATCATCCAGAAAAATGACAATGACATTGATCTTTCAATAGGTGGCGGTCTTATTCATTATAAAGTCCAGACTTCATAGTAGAAGACCATTTTTATTGTTAAATCAAAGACAGTAGCAAACTGAGAAGAACGTAAGCATGTGCTACTGAAGAAAGCACTGAGCTTGCAATCGTGGGACCCAGCTTCTAGCTTCATCTATGCCACTTTCCCTACCATATGACTGCTTATCCAGTACTCCTGAATGGGATTTATTGAAGCATCTAAATTGAAAACCTAAGACCTATACAAAACCTAAGACCTATGTGTAAATTGGTAATCCTACGCTTCCTTTCTTGTCAAAGGACAAAAATGGGCACTTCTAGAGTGTATTTAAGAGAAGTCACATTACATCCTCTAGAAGTAGTTAATTCTTCCCATTGACTATAAAAGCAAACTAGAAAGAGGCAATCTAAATTTTAGATAAGTAATGAGCTTAATGCCACCCTTTATTTCTCTGTGCCCATGTCTATTGTCCTTTTTCTATATAAGTGAACAGTATTTATTGTGAAGGTTATTAAGGCTATGTATATATAATACATACTTTAGTAGGTTTTTGATAGTAGGCATAACCTCTTAAGATTGCTTTCTGGGACATTTGATTTAGTCTGGAATTATGCACTGTTCCCTCTGAAATGGATATGGAATTTATGATAGAGCTACAGAGTCGTCAATGGCAATCATGAACCCATTTTAGAAAGAAAGTTTATTTGTGATCATTAAAATACCCCAAAGCAGTTCTCCCTCAAATATAAATGCCTATCCCAATGGCTCAGACCTCACTTATATTGCTCAAAACTTTTCTGTACATAAATTTAGTAATTTCACTTAACTACACTGTTCTTTCTCTTCCTTAAACAAACAAAATTCAATGACTAGAAAAAAATAGGTGTTGGTTCTTAATAACCCTAAAACATTTCTATTTCAGAAGTAGGCTAGCAATTTTTATCCATACAGGATATAGCAAGAGACATCCATAAACTTTTTTTTTCTAGTAGTCACTTGGACTTTTTGTTTTCCCTCACGAACTTCAGAAATCTAGTTTCTATGCTAATGAAATCTAGCTTTCTTGCTTTTCAGAGCTCTTAGATCTTGCCTGAGGAGTTCACAATCTGGAAAAGATCTGGGCAGATTCACCTCAAAGCTCTGGCCAACACCTTCCCATCTAATCACGTTCCTTTAGAGAGAAAAATCATTATTACATTATTTACAGTAGATGCTAAAAATCAACAAACGCAAAAGGACTGCAAGATACCATCATGAACCTTCTAAATATACTACTCAGTTTCCAGGATTTATCTTCAGTTAAATCAAATGCTAGAGGGTTTATTTTGATCTATGTGGTAGTTTTCCTACTTTCAGATGACCTCAGTCTTAATTAAAATGTACTCTGTGATAGTATAAGATATATACTCAGAAATTGACTGTATAAAGGACTCAGAGTAACACCTGTTACTCAAGAGCATGCAGGAATCCCTGTTCAGTTACGAGATCACTCCTCAGAAGGCCTTCAGCTATATGAAAAGTCTTCCTCAGCCATCCACCCTGGGACAAGTTTTAGCTGAACTATGTTTGTCCAGATATTGACTTTTCTCTGAAGCTTAAAGCATAGAAAAATTTGGAGCTGTAAACCATGAACGGAGCTGAACCTCTGTGTATCCTCTTGCTCTGAAAGCAAACATCTGAAGTCATCTTCACACCAAACTTCTCCATTTTAAATTCCCTCGCATCTTATAAACTTATTGCAGTCAAGCAAAATATCCATCTGGGTCTGTAGCTGAAAAATACCGATTAGCCATCAGAGAACGTTTTGTCTTCAGATAGATCTGACTGCAGATTTTGTTGACAGGTGATCCTACTGAGCAAGTTACATTTAGTAGTACTGCAGATATCAGTATTTCAGCACTGACTCAAAGCCATGTCTAAATTTGAAAGGAAAATTATAATTATTAATAGAATTTAAAATTGAAAGGTTTATAGATTAGAAATAAAGAGTGGATATCAGTAAAACATTCAGTGGTATGTAATTAAATGTAGAGCATATATTTCTCTCACCAGCTAATTGTTAAACTTAGGTAGGTATGGACTTACTAGTCAATGACCACTCAGAATGCTCTGTTTCATTAAATTTCACTGCTCCTCGTTTGAGATATCTATTAAACAGTCATTGATTTAAACACACAAGACCTCAAACAAAACTTCCCTTATGAACCTAACATTAATTTCACATAAATTTAAGAAAATGTAAGTTATTCTGCTTGGATTATTTTAATTATTCTCTGATTTTCATTTAAAAATCAAAATAGTAAAGGTTTGAAACAAATTATGTGATGTTGAATGTTCCCTGGTTCCAAAAGGTTATTTGTTTTCTCTTTTATAGTTATGGTTTTCAGTGATATTGTATTTTGAGGCAGATTAAAAAGAAAAAAAGTAGGGCATTATTTTTGAAGTACTAAATTCTTCCTAGGAAAATGCAGCACCAGGCACAAAGGTACCATTGTTAGCTTTACCTGTCTGTCTTTTTTTAGGAAGAAAACAGTTTAAAACAGAAATGCTTTGAGGATATAAACCAAACAGCAAGAATTGAAACATTAATCTGTTCCTTTTCCGGAAAATAAAAATGAACCAACTGGACAAGATCAACAGTGAGGAGAATACTAAAATAACATTTTCTTTATTTTAACATCTAGATAATGTTTTTACTTAATCCTTTTATCCATGTATCCCTAAATAAAGTTTTTTATTCCATAACTCTATATAATTATCCATACAGAACTTTCCTGGATAGAAATTCTTGTAGGCAGTAGTAAAGTATACACATAAAAATGTAATATATAGCTGAAGCTGAATTATAACAAGTGAATCGGAACACTTCTTGAGAAGTGAAAGCAATTTCCTGAATGGACTTTAGATGTACAACAGTGCTACAGTGATTCAAAAACATATTAAATTAGCCACAAGAAAATACAATTTAAGTCAAATGCACCATCAGTGAAATAAAAATTACCCGATTTGATCATCTAGGTAAGAATGAAAAGAGGCCATAATCTCATCACTATCAAAAACCAGCTACTGGCTCCAACTCTGTCACTTCTGACCACTGTAGCAGCTTTCTGTTTTTCTAACTTTTTGCCCTTGATTTGAACCTCCTTCTCCGAAGAAAAACAATTTCATTCCTATATACTTAGATTTTTCAACTTTCAGTATTAGTACCCACTTCTTATAAGACTAATAATTCTCAAGTAAGATGAAACATGACTTGATTTACAGAGGTCATGACATTAAAAAAAAGCCCTACAATCTATGTGATTTTAGTTAAACCTTTTACAAACTATATATCTTGCCTTAGGTCAAGTAGCAACTTTGCTTAATCCTCAGAAGTCCAATATCCATTTCAGTAGAGATTTTTTTTGACAGAACAATTTATTAACTTGAGAGCCTCATACGTAATCCAACCTTTTGTCCAACCTCCAAGAACATTACAATTGTGCCTCTAGTACATGAGGCAAACTTTATCTTATCCATTCTGCTCTCCCTTTGACGCTACTTAGAGTGAGATGACCTTCCTTTTCTCTTAAAGCTCACATTGAGTGTATTTTCCTAATACTATTTTTACTGGACAACTTATCACCATGATCTGCTTACTTTTGGTTTTACCCAAGACTGAGTCACTGAGAAGCGGTTATGGCGCTTTTTTTTTTTATTGTATTTATACATTATAACAAAGTGAATATAGACACAGTTTAAAAATTCTAGTTTTAGAGGCACCACAATAACTAAACAGCACAAACCATTTCTATCCGCAGTTTAGAAAAAAAGTGAAAAGGCAATGAAATGAAACAGCTTAGAAAAAGCTATAAAGAGTCAGAACTTTGTAACTGAGTAAAATTGTTTGCCAGAAGAACATTACTTCAGACTGATATGGGCTTTTAGTTTTTTAAAAAAGACGCTCCAATCATTCTCAGTTTTATTTAGGTGTATTATAAGATCAAGAGATTTTGGTAGGATTTTAAAGCTAGCTAACAATATTCACATTAGAAAATGCTATTTGCAGGACCAAAAATATACTTTAATACCTAAAATGACAATAACAAAACCAAAATAAGATGTAGGTTATATAGATTGTGATCGCTGCAAGTCTTTCAAAGCAAAGGCCCAGCAAAAACACAGCCCATCAGATTATGTCTTCCCTTGTATTTGACCCTTGTTCCATGATGTGGATTTGAATAAAATAAGAAACTATGATATTCTGATTATCAGTTCCCCGTCCCTAAGGATATTTTCTCTTGCTGGATAGCTTTATATAGGTTTAAGGAAGCCTGCCACTAGTCACAGTCAGTGAGAACAAAAGATTCAATTAATCACCTCTGTAACTTTCACATTGTGGTCAAACTCATGAAATTCGGCAACAGAACATTCTGAATACTCATACAATTCCCCTTTTCTGATTTCATCTGCACTAACTGAGGAAAATAAGGGATAGTCATGTTATCTCTAAAAGTCTTTGCAATTCAGAACAAGATATAATTACCTTTATGGCCTGATCAAGTCTGATTGCAAGCTAATCATTGGAAAAGTTTCCCATCTAATTTAATAGCTTGGTTTCAGGCTCACATCACTGATAAGAAATGATTATTGTATCTGTGATGAGAGTTGTCACTGCTGTAATTGACTTTTTTTTTTTTTTTTAAGAACTTGTTGCTTAATTTTGTGCTCTAAATTTTTCATCAAGCATTTGCAATGTCAGCTGACAAAACACTCGTGTTTAGTAAAAAGTGTGCCGCATTTTGATTCATGTACAAGTCATGTTGTTTTTAAAAGATATGAATAAAGCAATAAAAAAAATATTAAAATATCCCTCTCAGCTTTAATTTATACTTTATAGTCAGGATTTGCTGAGCCAATGACACAGGATATTTTGATTTTGCCAACTCCACTCTGAAATGTCATTGACTATGTTTGCATTAACACGTAGTGTGATACAATAGGAATGGTTTGTAAAGCATAATATTTGTTTCTGAGGACCTGATGTCCATATTATCTGCTCCCTGAGGCTTTAATTTGGTTCTATGTACTGAGTGTTCATTAGCAGTCAGATTGCATTTTTCAGTTCAGTTTCACCCCAAAGAAATTGAGTCAGTGCTGCCTGGGAGTGATCCACAATACAAATCAAAGCACAGTGAGTAGGAACAACTGGGAGAGACTCTTCGGAGAGGAGAGGGAAAGGAGAGGGAAAGGAGAGGGAAAGGAGAGGGAAAGGAGAGGGAAAGGAGAGGGAAAGGAGAGGGAAAGGA